>NW_015536460.1:316523-331072 GCF_001515605.1 Sinocyclocheilus anshuiensis | reverse complement strand
ATTTTAAAATCTATACGATGTTTAATAGGGAGCCAGTGCAGTGTTGACAGAACCGGGCTAATATGGTCATACTTCCTTGTTCTAGTAAGAACTCTAGCTGCTGCATTTTGGACCAGCTGGAGTTTGTTTATTAAGCAACCCAGTCTCACTGGAAATACGTGACTCTGCCTACATTTTTGCAAAACCTGAAATACGTACCTCCAGGTACGTTTCCCTGCACTTTTCGGGTGAAACGTCCACGAGAGGCGCTAAGTGGCATCAATTTTTCTCTGTTCCAGATGCGTGTTTATTAATGGTTATAAAGGCGACAATATCAGTAAATGAGGGTTCAGTCTTCTTAGTATACACTAATTTTAATATCAATTAATTATTTCCACGCTTTTGAGGTGCCAAGGATGCGTGTCCAAGGATAAACGTCCGATGACCATACTTTCAGGGTGGATCGCACTTCGCCGAGGTAAGTTACATTGTTTACCAAAAGAGGAGGGTATTGCTTCGCAAACAGAACAATTAATTATGAAAAAAACATGTGTTTTATTGAAATTAAATGGTAGGGAAATACGCGCAAATGACCGCGCACAAAACTCAATTGATCTGTTCTTTTGTTTTCAGTAAGCTTGCTTCTCTGCAATTTTGAAAATTGCTCTCATATTTGCAATTACGATGCCTTCCAGAAATTAGTAGGCCTATTTAAAATAATAAAGTTTAAATAATTAATTTTTTTTTTTTTTTCAGTGAACATGCCTACTTATATGATGACACTGCATTGCCAGAAACCATACCATAAAAATAAGAGATAAGTTGTAGATGTGTAATTTTGTTGTCAATAACAACAGTATGGATAAAATCTTTGTGAAGTTTTTTTTAAAGAAGTGTTTTTCTGGGGTTTTTTTCTAATAAAGGCCTATTAACATTTATGTTATAGCTGTAATACCTCTGACTGCCAGACTCTGGGCCAGGTTTTGTGTGTGTCTTGGTTCCCTATGTGCTCCGTCATCTAGTTTCTCTGTCTCGTGTTTTGAGTTCATTGTTCCCAGGTGTTTCCAATGTTAATTGTCATTAGTTCCAGGTGTCTCTTGTCTTCCCCTCATCAGTTCCTGTGTATTTAAAGTGTGTTCTAGTTCTTGTACTTTGTCAGTCGTTAAACGTCATCCTGATGTGTCGAGTCCTGTTATCCCAAGCCTTTGTTCAATAAACCCTTTTGAGTTACTTTACTCTGTGTCTCCTCACTCCTTCGTTCCCCCCCCGTGTGGAACCGTGACAGAACGACTGACCAAAGCAGTAAGCGGCGCTCCTTCTTCCGTGTTTTGGTTTTCCTTTTTCTCCCGTTTGTCTCCTCAGTACGAAGACCGCCCTTCTGTGAAGTGTGCCGGCCGCGCCGTAGTCAAGCGCCAGCCGGGGCTTTCTCCAGCCCGCTGATCGGGCCGAAGTCAAGCCCGTCAGCCGGGGCGATCTCCAGCCCGCTGGCCTCGCCAAAGAAAAGCCCGCCAGACGCTCAGAACCAACCCGTACCTATGGCAAGCCAGCCAGCCGGGGCTATCTCCAGCCCACTGACCAGGCCGATGGCAGGCCTGTCAGCCGGGGCTATCTCCAGCCCGCTGGCCACGCATATGGCAAGCCCACCGGACATTAATGTGGCAAGCCCGCCAGATGTTCAACACTCCAGTTCGCCGACCACGCCTTTTCCCCCCGATCCAGAAGAGGATGCTAGGGGCGAGGAGAAGGGTATCGGCTTCAGCCCCAGAGCTCGGTCCAGTGTCGGCTCTTACCCCAGAGCTCGCTCCAGTGTTGGCCCAGAACACGCCTTTTCCCCCCGATCAAGTATATAAAGTCTTCTGATGCAAAAGCCTCTAAAGCCACTTCTATCAAAAATGAGATAATGATGCTGAGTGAATGCTCTCTGTGCATAATACACGTTCATCAAATACTTTCACCTCAAACCCGCTAAATCCCAGCCTCAGCCCAATCAGAATTACCGATACTTAGGTAGAAACCTACATAGGAACCTAACAAAAAAGTTAATTTTAAAGAAATAAGTCTGACGGACTTCATATCAGTTCTGTTTAGAACCCTATTATATTGAAGAACCCTTTATACGCAGAAATGTTTTTTGTTTAGAGATCTTTATTCGCAACTTTTTGTTTTTCAAATCTTAAAGGGATGGTTCACCCAAAAATGAAAATTACCCCATGATTTACTTACCCTGAATCCATTCTCGGTATATATGATTTTCTTCTTTCAGACGAGCACAATCTGTCAGACTCTGGGCCAGGTTTTGTGTGTGTCTTTGCTCCCTATGTGCGCCGTCATCCAGTTTCTCTGTCTCGTGTTTTGAATTCATTGTTCCCAGGTGTTTCCTATGTTGATTGTCTTACGAGTTACAGGTGTCCCTTGTCTTCCCCTCATCAGTTCCTGTGTATTTAAAGTGTGTTCTAGTTCTTGTCCTTGGTCAGTAGTTGAACGTCATCCTGATGTGACGAGTCCTGTGATCCCCAGCCTTTGTTGAATAAACCCTTTTGAGTTACTTTACTCCGTGTCTCCTCGCTCCTTCGTTCCTCGTGTGTGTGTGGAACCGTGACACTGACTTTTTGAATTAACATTAAAACTTTTCATGTTTCTTGTGGAAATGTGTTTAATTTGTTCTTGCATTTGATTATCATCATATCTACTCGTGCTGTAATGATAAAATGATTAAGTGTGCTTTTCAACTAGTGGTTAGTCACCAATATGATGAATGAAAGAAAAAAATTAACAAGCAAACTGTTTTAACAATTATAAAACTACCAAACATGGATCACTGTCAAAAAGGACCACTTACCAGCCTTACTCATGTATTTTGTAGTTACAGCCATGCGGGACAAAAAGCTGTTTACTTGTTCAACTTCTTCACCAATGGTAGTGCCTGCCCGTTTGGTTTTTGCCACCCCACTGCACCTACAGCATACACACCAGATGTCAAATATCAAGTTCAAGGATGTCAAACTGGTAAAGGACTTACCATATTGTTGAATATACATTTACCTCACATTTTGTAGAGTGCCCCTTTGCATGCATAACCGAGAGAAATGGCTTCATCTGAGTCAAGTTTTTCATTTCTGGGAATGCTTGAGCCACCTTTTGCAGATAGGGCCAATATCGACACATGATGTCAGTGCAGAAGAACTTGCAGTTTGTTTTTGTGGCCAGCTCGTTTTGCAAAAATAGAGGGTATGCAAATATCTCCCCCTAAACATGTTCAGACCTCTAAGCAATATGCAGTGTCTGCAAACTGCCACCTCTAGGCCCTCTTCATCACATTTGGTGTTTGTCTTCTTAGAGGTCTCCCTGGCTGCAGCCCATGTTGATGTTCCACAGATGCCTTTTTCCATGTACCTGTAACACAGTGTCATATCAAAAGTAAATCCTGATTCACTGTGTACAGTCCTAAGTCTTTTGACAAATTTCTTACTGGCTTGGTCTTCTCACGAACACAATCAACAAATTGTGCTACATCTTTGTCATTGGCCAGAAAAACTCCATCAAAAAATGGTTTTTCCTCTGCCCTACATAAAGAAAACATGTTAATGACAAAAAATATTCACAAGAGATTTTGACAGTGTAATGTTATCAATAATAATATACCCCTTTGTTCTGCTGAATCGATATAATTTTCTGTTTCCATCCGCAGACACAGCAACTGTATCTGGGGTGCAAGCAGGGCAAGAGAAGTGGTCAATGCCACAGAGTTTTTCTCTTTCATGACGACAATATGTCCATTCAAGGAAAGCTTTTTGGAAGACGTCGCCACAAATGTTACCACTCTGGAATTATGAAAATTGGAATACAGAGACATGCCAGTTAGACTTGCATAAATGAAGAAAACAAATGGTTTTCCAAGTCTTACCCTTCCAAATTGTTGTGAGCGCTGTTGTAACATTTTCACAAATGCTTGCCTTGCAAGCCCAGGTGATCTACCTGGTATATGGTTTGAAACCCGACAGTGCCTGGCCAGTAACCACTAAACAGCAGGTCCCCCACCTCAGGTGTCCATGATGCAAGACATGTTCTGCAATTTATAACTGGCAGGAACATGTCATAGCGACCTGCAAAGATTTCAAAAGAAAAAAAATAGTACACACTTCAACACTCTTCAGACATCTGTCAACAGGTTACGCCAATAGACAAATACAACAAAAAACACTGCGAGTCATACCATTTATACAGATGAGTACAACTGATCATCCAGCGACAACAGACAGATTTTGAGGGTCACAATCACAAATTTTGTCAGGTTGTGTAATGGGCAGCAAACACACCAGATGAAAGGAAAAATATATTAACTATAAAAAAGGAAATAAATAACAACATGATTTTAAGCTTTCAAGTACTTCTTACCTTGCTCATATATGACATTTTGGCCACTGAGGTCTTGCACAGCAGTTGATGGTGGGAGAGGTTTATAGAACCCATCTATAAGAGTCTCTCTGTTGTGAAAAACTAGAAGTTGATGCATAGAAACATCACACTTCCCACAGTAACGGGGTTTCGGCAAACAGTCCTTGCACCTGATGACTGCTTCTTTCAAGCTGCAGTGATCACAAGGACCATGTTGCACACAGTCTGAACCAAGCAAACTGTCAAGGAGTTTTGGCCTTGCTTCCTGCCAGCATTCTTCAGACAAGGTTTGCCTCAGTGCCCAATCATGAGATGCTGCTGATCTGGGTTCATCACAGTTCATTGCATGTTGGAGTAGCTGTAGTTGTAAATCTTGCAATAAAAAAAAAAACATTACAATTCCTTATATGTTACAAGCCTGTAAACCAAGAGCACAAACTCAGTTTATGTTGTTAAAAAAGACATGAAATAAGTAATGTCTTGAGAGCTACACTTAAATATTCTGAAACAAATTTTTACATTTAACATTTATCATAAAATGTTGGCACTTTTATTAATTTAGAGGGACTTTATGAAGACAGTGATACAGTTCTGATGGGTAAAAACATTTAAAGGGTTAGTTGAAAATTCTGTCATTAATTACTCACCCTCATGTCGTTCCAAACCCGTAAGACCTTCATTCTTCTTCGGAACACAAATTAAGATCTTTTTGATGAAATCCGATAGCTGTATGACTCCTCAATAGACAGCAACTTAACCACTTTCAAAGTCCAAAAAAAGTACTTAAGACATCATTAAAACAGTCGACGTGACTGCAGTGGTTCAACCTTAATTTTATGAAGGGACAAGAAAACTTTTAGTGCGCGAAAACAAAACAAAAATAACAAATTTATTCAACAATATATTCTGTTCTGTGCCATTCTGGCGCTTCCAGGTTCTACGTCTGAACACCGGCTCAGTATTGGCTGAAGCTGATCACTTGAGCAGCACGACGCATGCATGTGATGCTGACGCAGGAGCCGGACAACAATGAGTTGGCATTCTGACACAGAACCTGGAAGCGCTAGTCGTAAACAACGTAGCAGAGTGACACAAAACAGAAGATATTGTTGAATAAATTCGTTATTTTTGTTTAGTTTTTGCACACAAAATGTATTCTCGTCGCTTCATAAAATTAAGGTTGAACCACTGCAGTCACTTTGACTGTTTTAACAACATCTTTAGTACCTTTCTTGACCTTGAAAGTGGTTGTTAAATTGCTGTCTATTTATCGGATTTTATCACAAATATCTTAATTTGTGTTCCAAATATGAGCAAAGGTCTTACGGGTGTGTAACAACATGAGGGTGAGTAGTTAATGACAGAATTTTTATTTTTGGGTGAACTAACCTTTATGGTAAACTTACCAATAATCCGTTGTGCATCTACATCTCCAGAATGCTGTTCGGTAGTTGAGGCTTTAGATGTGCTTGCAGTTCCTAGAATTATACAATTTTAATGCAGTACCATGCACACAAAGAACAGAACAGATGCAAATCAACATGAAAATGGATTACTTATAAGGAATGAGGAGGGGAACTCTTTTCCACTTTTCAGCAGCTTATATGAAAATGTATTTTACAAAATTACCTGTTTGTTATTATAGAAAGACTTCAGGATATACTTATCAAAAATATACAGTATTTGGTTGAACACATGATGGTACATGGAATCAACAAAAACAAAATTGCTTACCGAGCTCAACTTCTTGAGGGTTACTTGCAATGGTTGAGGCCACTGGTCTTCCAGATTGGTCTAGAGTAAAACAAACAGAAAAAAAAACATTTTATTTACACAATACTTAGTGAAAATCAGAAGATCAAAAACATCAAAACATACCTGTCTTTGGTTTGCGCTTCTTATAGACCAAGAATCCTTCTTGGCCTCTGTTTTTCCACCTCAGTTGCGGATCAATCTTTTTTTCCCGTTTTTTAGGTGGCGTTCTGACTGCTTCCCCACTCTGTATTACTCAACATAAGAGGTAGAACAATGACTTCAGAATATAAATTAAGAGGTAGAACAATAACACGATTCAGAATATCACTTTTTATGGAAGTTGGAAAAAAATACAAACAGTGGTAGTACCAAATTCCAAAAATAATTTTCTTTTCTTTTATATACACACACACACGTACTCTATATACACACATTAGTGAAATACTTCTAAATTAAGAGGTAGAACAATAACACGATTCAGAATATCACTTTTTATGGAAGTTGAAAAAAATACAAACAGTGGTAGTACCAAATTCCAAAAATAATTTTCTTTTCTTTTATACATACACACACACGTACTCTATATACACACATTAGTGAAATACTTCTTGATGCAGAATGCGTGGTACATAATTTTATACACAATACCTGTATCTCCTCCAAATCAGCCATTATTTCCTCAAGATCATGCTGTAATTCCTCCAACCATAAGGTTTTAACACCTGAGGGCCACAAAAAACAAAGTACACATCATGATTCTAACATTATATTTACCATTAGAATTCATTACTACTGGTTTATTACAAAATATTCCAAAAATGCTATCATTGTGATATTTTTTTCTGTTTCACCAGCCATGTTTTCATCAATGTATTTTTATACGCTTTTTGAAGTATTGCATTAGAAAGGTTGATGGACTACACGTTTTGTAAGTTCTTTGGACTACACGGAAATGTAAGTTAGTTACTTACTGTACACCCACAAAAAAATTAACACCACGTTGCGCATCAAAACTACATGTTTGTACACGCCGTATTATGGCAACACGTACTGAATTGTTCGACAGTTTCATGGGATCTGTAGTTCTTAAGGTATAAACGCAGATCAACCTTTTCTAATAATACACTGAATAATACATTGATTTATCTATATTTACCGCATAAAGGTCAGGCTTTGTAGCCAGTACAAACCAGAGAAGTACACCGACAACTTTATTTATCTAATAGGATAGCAAGCGTTAGCTCGTTAACGTTAGCCACCTAGCTACAAAACATACTGCAGGATACGTAACTTTAATTGGCGGGCACTGCCCGACTCGTCAGGAGTGCTCACGCATGATTGTAACGTTACATTTACCATTAAGGCAAACACTTATCACTAAAAAAAACACTTAGCAAGCGCTAGCTCACTAACTACAAACGTACCTACTTTGCCGGGGTTCTGACGATGTATGCTTCAGGTGTAACGTTATGTACTGCAGAATATGTTAATTGAAGGTATCCAGCTAAATCACCCAAGCATCTTATTTGTCTTTCTGGCATCATAAGCATTCACATGATTACATTTAGATTACACTAGAGAAAACATGTTTCAGTAAAACAACACGTATCACTTAACATTTATCACTAAAATAACACAAACAACTTTAGGATAAAGGGGATATACTGTACATACCTCTGACTGTCGATCGTAATGTCATATATAGGCCTTCTCTTTAGCGCTCCCAGTGGACGTGTGTGTCTCAAAACTGTAGCAATATGTACCTGATGGTACGTATTTTGTGGCGCTGCAAAAAGTGTACAGAGGTAAAACACAGAAAACTAAAACATACATGTTTTTTGCATAATTCATTGTTCCATTTGCGAAGCAATACCCTACTCTTTCGGTAAACAACGTACCTTACCTCTGCGAAGTGCGATCCACCCTGAAAGTATGATCATCGGATGTTTATCCTTGGACATGCATCCTTGGCACCTCAAAAGCGTGGAATTAATTAACTGATATTAAAATTAGTGTATACTAAGAAGACTGAACCCTCATTTACTCATATTGTCGCCTTTATAACCATTAATAAACACGCATCTGGAACAGAGAAAAATTGATGCCACTTAGCGCCTCTCGTGGACGTTTCACCCGAAAAGTGCAGGGAAACGTACCTGGAGGTACGTATTTCAGGTTTTGCAAAAATGTAGGCAGAGTCACGTATTTCCAGTGAGACTGGGTTGTTATTAAGTGTGCAGAACAACCTCCCAATAAAGCATTACAATAATCTAACCTTGAGGTCATGAACGCATGAATTAACATTTCTGCATTTGACATTGAGAGCATAGGTCGTAATTTAGATATATTTTTGAGATGGAAAAACGCAGTTTTACAAATGCTAGAAACGTGGCTAGCACACCTAGGTTCCTAACTGATGACGAAGAATTGACAGAGCAGCCATCAAGTGTTAGACAGTGTTCTAGGTTATTATATACGGAGTTTTTAGGTCCTATAATCAACACCTCTGTTTTTTTCAGAATTTAGCAGTAAGAAATTACTCCTCATCCAGTTTTTTATATCGACTATGCATTCCGTTGGTTTTTCAAATTGGTATGTTTCCCGGGCCACGAAGAAATATAGAGCTTAGTATCATCAGCATAACAGTGAAAGCTAACACCGTGTTTCCTGATGATATCTCCCAAGGGTAACATGTAGGGCTGTGAATCTTTGGGTAGACAGCGAATCGAATCGATTCACGATTCATAGGTTTTCAATTCGATTCCAGAACGATTTTTGCAAATTCAGAACGATTCAATTCGATTCGATTTGATTAATGATTCGATTATGCATTCTTTAAGTGCATTCACAGGATTATTTAAATGCTTCCCCTAAATTCTTTAAATGCTTAGTCAGGCTTAGTCAGGGGGCAAATTACACAGCAGCCTTTATGGTTAGAGAAAAAAAAACACACCTTTGTCCATCGTTAGATGCTAGTTTAATGATGCTATGGCATGACATGGCATATGTAGAAATTTATGTAAGCTAAGATTTTAAAAAAGAGCTTTAAAAGTATTATGTATAGGCTAACATTTTGTCACATAGCCATCATAGCCATCATTTCAGATGTGACAGAAATGTCAAATACAATAATTTTATGTATGTATGTATTATTTATTTATATATTTTTTACAATGAATTATTTTCTTATCTCTTACTTTGAATTTGCTATAAGAAATCAAATACACTGCTGGACAATAATCAATCATTTGTAATCTATAATTTTTTTCCTAATGGCAATTTTATGATTGTTTTATATACTACAAACAATTATTTAAATTTTCTGCACAGAATAAGGTAGAAAATATACTTCATAGTTTCTGTACTGTAATAAATCATATGTCAATTAGCACTGTATGTTTCATAAATTTTATTTATTTATTGTGTTTACTGTCTTAACGTTTCACCAGTTCATTCTGCTTTTTATTCAGCTTTGCTGCAGCGATAAATGTCTTTGTCCATATTAGGCATTTCCTGGCACGTCTTAAGTTCTTTGAGCGTGAGATCACTTCTCTTTCAGTGCGAAAACTTCTTTATCTCATTTTCATAAAATAAAATGCTATAGTATTTAACTTTTCCTCTCCATCGGCAAATGATGATTCTGAAAGAAAATGCACCCGATGTCTGGTTGCTATAGCAATGAACGCTACTTTCATGCATCTGATCAGATAAACCTCACGCTCTTATTTCAAGGTTGTTAATGCTGTGGTTATTTTAACAGTTTCCTTCGTACATTCAGTTCAATGACATTGTTAAAACACATTTATCATTCAATGGAACTGTGCGTGCTTTAGACATTTACATTTTTGCTCCGTCCATGCAATAAATGTGCAGCCTTCGACTGCTCAGGTAATGTCATCAGTATGACCAAGAGCCATTGAAAAACTACAGAAAAGTAAAACTACTTCACGTTAGCATTACTGGTCACGAGTACTAAGGAGAGATCACACATCAGCTGCTCAAAAAATGTGTCAGTGAGACGAACGGAGTGCAAGCGCAATCCTGTGACAGTCACAGGTGGTAAATAATGGAGCACGTGAAGGAGAGATGCGAGGGCACGAACACCGTTCAAGGTCTCCATTAATTTGTGCTTGTAGTAATTCAATGTGTATATATTTTGAAAGCATTGAATCGCTATAGAAATCGCGATTAATTCGATTCTTAGTGTTTTAAATTGATTACTGTCTGAAATCGACGATTCACAATTAAAAAATCCATGTTTCAAGATCGATGCATATGCATCGTCAGGGTTTGTAATCGATGCATCGAGAAAACGAGTGAATCATTACACCCCTACTGGATATGAATCTTGAAAAGGAAAACAGTTCAAAGACAGAAAACAAAGGTGTAATTGTGTCTGATGCAGAAATACTCAAATAACCAGTGTCATGTGAGAAAATTATTGCTGCGCAGAAAGAAGATAAAACTCGTCACTTCTTTTAATTCTGCTTTCCCTTGATGTGGCTAAGGATAAGAAATTTGCTTACTTCATTGACAATGACTTACTGATGAGAAAGTGGTGTTCTCATGCTGACAAGAATTTAGACTGGAATGTTGTTTATCAAATTGTTGTCCCGTTTTCCTATCGTCAACATGTCTTGTGCTTAGCTCATGATCACCAGCTTGCTGGTCATTTAGGAGTTACGAAGACATATAATAGGATTTTGAGTCATTTCTTTTGGCCAGGATTAAAAAAAGATGTTACTCACTATTGCCGTACTTGTCATACCTGTCAGATTGTTGGGAAACCAAACCAGAGAATTCCACCCGCTCCTTTGTCTCCTATACCTGCGATTGGAGAACCGTTCGAACATGTGATGGTAGACTGCGTTGGTCCGTTACCTAAGACTAAGTCTGGTAACCAGTTTTTATTAACTGTTATGTGTGTGGCCACCAGATTTCCAGAGGCGATTCCGTTAAGAAAAATCACTGCGCCTGTTGTCGTACTGAGCCTTGAGGTACTCCATACTGCACTTGTGATTGATATGATACCTCTTCATTCAGTCATTCTATGTTTAGGGGTACATTTCATGTCAGCCAAAAAGTCAGAACATCAGTATTCTTTTTGGATAAATAAATTAGGTGGTTGAATAATATATCCCCTTAATGTGCTAAATTAATTGTTTGGCAAGCTTAAGCTCTAATGACTTTTTAAATATGTTAATGAAAATTAACATTTGATTCATTATTTTGTCAACTGTGTTATGGACAAATGTTGTGTCAAATGAAACATGAATGAAGTCCCACATGTTTGATTACACATTTGTTTGAAGGTTTTTTAGTCTATTCACCAGAGTTTTTGAGGTTATCTGTCTAACTGATTTGAAAATTCGGGGCTTCATAATGGGCATACTGTGGGATGCTATCATGAAGGATAAAACTTTTCTTCAACATAAATCCACAGTATGCTGAATTTAGTGTTATTCACCATCCTTACCAAAGTCATCCATCTCCAGAGATATCCCCGTCTTTTTTCTGACAGTTTAGTTCACATTTAAAAGATTTATAACATAAAAACCACACAAAGTAACACAGTTGACAGGTAAGAATGAACTTAGTATCCATAAAACATTTTAAACATACACACATTATAATAATATACGTATATTATAACGTTAGTTAATATATTATATTATTATAAAGGTAAATTAAGTTTTATAATGCATCATGACGCTTCAAGTTGTAAAGACTAATACAATAACGTCATAACACTTTATCAGTCATGACTAAGCAGAAATAGATATATGCCAAATCTATAATATTATATAGGTTTATGTCAATCATGAGGAATTCTGAATGCTTTTTAACCCTTGACAAATGTGAATAAAATGTGTATATAATATTATGGATACGGAGTTCATAGAAAGTGTGGCCGTGATTAGATCAGTTAAGTTTATCCATTGTTTTCCATGGTTTTAGGCAATTCCTATGTAATTTCTGTGTAATGAAAATAGTGTGTAAACATTTATTTTTATCAACAACACTCAGTGGGAGCATAAATTGACACTGAATTGCCAACATTGTCAACCGTGTTAATCCTTGTCAACTGTGTTACAGTAGATGGGTAGCACAGTTGTCAGGTAACATAGTTGACATTTCAGCCATTTTAGGGCCTTGTGCAAACTGCTGACCTTGGAATAGTTAGTACATGACCTTGATTAACTTTTGTTTTTATATTCTTTCTCTATATATTTATAAATATAACATGTGACGCAAGTTCACCAGAACATGTTGATAACACAGTTGACGGTCAAATAATCTACTCTATGTGCAGACAATAATCTAGATAAAATATTGAAGAGGAGAAGTTATTACTTTCCACACGGTCTTCAAATTTCCCTCCAAAAAAGGAAAATACATCACGTGATGTTGGACATGTGACTTTGGAACAAACCATTGCTGATTTATAGGGTGTTTTATAGGGAGTAACACAGCTGACACTGATTTCTCGGATATACACAAAATGGATGATTAAATGTAGATGCATGAGCAAAATATTTTTTAAAACACCTTTCTCATCATTTAATGATTATTTTGGACAAATATTTATAAGAAATATGTACAGAAACATGCATTTTAGAGCTAATCTGAAGAGCAAAACCTCACATTTACCAAATCGGACAGCACAAAAACAGCAAATTCCAGTATAGAATATGCCATTTTTGCAAGATAAAAGATGGATATCTGTTGGATTTTTGTATTAAATGAATTAGAAATGTCCCCTGATATAAAAGTGATCGTTTGAAGTGAAAAGTTATTGAAAAATTAGTAAAATTCCAGTCCATGGACATGACATGTACCCCAAATTATATCAATGACTCTGCTACAAATTGATGGCGGTCAGATAAGTACGATTTGAACCATGCTAATGCACTTCCACTAATGCCAACAAAGTTTTCAAGTCTATTCAAAAGAATGTTGTGGTCAATAGTGTCGAACGCAGCACTAAGATCCAGTAGCACTAATAGAGAGATACAACCACGATCATAAGAGCAGGTAATTTGTAACTCTAATGAGAGCAGTCTCAGTACTATGATACGGACACAGCTGACACTGATTTCTCGGACATACACAAAATGGATGATTTAATGTAGATGCATGAGCAAAATATTTTTTAAAACACCTTTCTCATAATTTAATGATTATTTTGGACAAATATTTATAAGAAATATATACAGAAACATGTATTTTAGTGCTAATCTGAAGAGCAAAACCTCACATTTACCAAATCGTACAGCACAAAAACAGCAAATTCCAGTATAGAATATACCATTTTTGCAAGATAAAAGATGGATATCTGTTGGATTTTTTGTATTAAATTAATTAGAAATGTCCCTTGATATAAAAGTGATCATTGTTTGAAGTGAAAAGTTATTGAAAAATTAGTAAAATTGATAATAGAGTCCATGGACATGACATGTACCCCAAATTATATCAATGACTCTGCTACAAATTGATGGCGGTCAGATAAGTACGATTTGAACCATGCTAATGCACTTCCACTAATGCCAACAAAGTTTTCAAGTCTATTCAAAAGAATGTTGTGGTCAATAGTGTCGAACGCAGCACTAAGATCCAGTAGCACTAATAGAGAGATACAACCACGATCATAAGAGCAGGTAATTTGTAACTCTAATGAGAGCAGTCTCAGTACTATGATACGGTCTAAATCCTGACTGGAAATCCTCACAGATACCATTTTTCTCTAAGAAGGAATATAATTGTGAGGATACTACCTTTTCTAGTATCTTGGACAGAAAAGGGAGATTCGAGATCGGTCTGTAATTAACTAGTTCTTTGGGGTCAAGTTGTGTTTTTTTGATGAGAGGCTTAATAACAGCCAGTTTGAAGGTTTTGGGGACATGTCCTAATGACAATGACGAATTAATAATAACAGTCAGAAGAGGATCTATGACTTTTGGAAGCGTGATGCCAAGTCATTTATTAACTGTGAGTTTTACATAAGGGATTCAGTGTGTAAAAACTACATTTAATTAATTGTTGACTGTGGCAATTTAATTGTCCACGGTGGTGTTGAAATTTGTTTTGAGGTCCACGATGTATCCGAACACTATCTGTGGTGTGTAGTTACTAAGTAAACCTGTGTCTGTACAACAGATTCTCTGCCAGCCTCTTGACATGTTTGTAAAACTATTTGAGGGATAACATGCCATTTAATATTTCCCTGTTCTCCAGTTTTTTTTGCCGTAAGACTAGAACAGGATTTTGATCTGCAATTAGGACACAATAAAATTATGTGATGCAGTAATATTCAATATAGATGTTCTGACCAAGCACAAACCTGTAACAATTAATGATCTTAATCACCGATTTAGATTTTAAATGGTCCTATGCGCGGCGCTGCTGTTCAAATGAGAATC
>NW_015536460.1:280973-316199 GCF_001515605.1 Sinocyclocheilus anshuiensis | reverse complement strand
CCCCCCCCCCCCCCCAATGAACGTACATGAGAAACGTCAGCGCGATCTAATTAATATTCATAAGCAAAACCGTCGCAATAGTAGGAATCGTATTTCCAACAGCGCAATGAGCGCAATCATGAAGCGGGATGGTGGCAGCCGGTGGCCCTGGTTACTGTCGTTAGCCAAAGACTAATTTATTACGAGAAAAACATGCGTTGTGAGAGGAGAAGCGCGAGCTGTGTGATCGTTCAAGCGTTAATGTATTAATTTTAATTATATTCGTGTATTTCCTTGAAGGAGGAGCGGGATACATGACAGACACACAATTCCTTCAGGACATGTGAGTGTACTTGCATTAGACAGCCATCTTGCGCTTTTAACAACGATTGTTGCTTTTATTTACTGCATCAAACCCAAATCAAACGTATTATGTTAATGAGGCTTTGATGCATTATTCATAAGGAGTTTATATCTATGACATGGTAGTGTGGATCACACTTGAAGTGCTTTAATTACAATGTCTTACTCCTCAGGGTTGTTGAAAGCATAAATATAAAAATATGACAGTTTGTTTTCAGGCCTTCATCTACCTCTACAAGCAAACACACACATGTAAAGATAGCAGGTGTATTTTTATAATAATATGGTGTTGGTTCTGCATCCAGCACTTCTGGTCCACCTTGCTCTGAAAGCTTAATATAACCCTATGACAGTATGTATGCAGCTTATTTGTACTATACTATAGTGTACTAGCAGTATCAGCTATAAGGAGCTGCTGAGGGAATTTGTCCAGCCTCTCACTGCGTCCTGGCAATGCCCTATGTAGTAAACAGCATGTGGGGGTCGACTGCCTTCAGGTCAGGCTGATACCTGATCCATGTCCTGGTGACAGTGGAGTCATTGTGCACTTACTATAACCTACTGTAGTGTTGTTAGTGTGTTGTATACCACATCTCCCATAGAAGACGAAACCAGTATAGCTCAAAGGTGTTAACTGTCCAGGTAGTTTAAGAATACACATGAGAACACAGCAGATCCTAAGTGCTGTTATTGGTGGAGGCTTTCAGATGGATCTGAAGAACCTCAGGCCTGTTCCTGGGAGATGTTCAAAGCTAGGCTAATAATGAGGATGTTTATGTGCCAGCAGAGAATCAAACATATGTCTTACATTTCATCACAGCTCCTCCATCCATATTTATTAAAATTTTGTGTCAAGCTGTCTGCCGTGATGCTTGGGTGTTGTGGATGGTTCTTGTAGCCCACTAGTTAAGCATGGTGCTCGAAACGCTATGGTCATGGGTTCAGTTCCTAGAGAACTCACATGCTGATAGACCATGGCTGCATTGTAAAGCTGCACTAGATAGTGTCTGTCTAATAAATAAATGTAAATAATGACCAGTATAGTAAGGGTTTGTGATTGTCAACTAACCTTTATCTAACAGTTAACCAGTTTATATAGGTTTTAATATTTGATGTATGGTTAGTGTGCTGAGCTTAAACTGGCAGACAGTTTGCACCGTTAGGGGCCATTAGCACAGAACAAGTTTTGCATTCAACTGTACTGATTTTCCATTGTTTTCCTATGTAAATATGTGCTAGACAGACAGTTTGACCATTGTGCTTGTTTTGCATCCTTTTTCAGGGTCTCAACACTCAAATTAAAAGACTTAGATTTTTTTTTTTTGACCCCCCCCCACACACACACTTCCCTTTATCTCATGTTTTAAGTGCAAAAACTCTGTCTGTGCGATTGGCCCCTAAAACTGTCTCAGAAAACATTGTTCAATTAAATTCAATTCAGGTTTATTTGTACAGCGTTTTTCACGATACAAATCATTGCAAAGCAACTTTACAGCAAATTTAGTGGTAGCTTATCAGTGGTGACTGTCAGTTAATGTACATATGGCTAGAATCTACATTTGTTATTGTATTTCTGATGTTATCTATTTTATCAGTGAAGAAATTCATAAAGTCATTACTATTAAACTGTGAGGGAATATTTAGATCAGGTGGCGTCTGGTTATTCGTTAATCTAGCCACTTGTGGATTGTGTCCACAAATGCAGCTCAATTTGATGCTATTTGGTAATTGTGTTATGTTTCCGGCCATTTTTAAAAGTTAAAGTAGTCCGACTTTTATTAATGTATCTCAAAACTCTATTTCGTTTATCTGTTTGTTTCTGTTATTGATTGATTGATTTATGGACTGCATGAAAGTGTCTTTTGTAAACACCAAGAATGCACCATAATTTGGGCTAGGGGTGCTCCGATCAGGATTTTTGAGACTGATCACCGATCGCGATCACAGAAAGCAGTATCTGCCAATACGATCACCGATACAGATATTTTTAAAGCCTTATTTTTATCATGTAGAATTATTTATAAGACTCCAATCAGGGCCTTATTCAGGGCCTAAATTTCATTTTTGAAAATGGGAGAATTCTCCTCTTATAGGTGACTCTTGTGAGAGGAGATTTTTTTAAATTTGAGGTGTGGAGAGGAGCATTTTTTAGACATTTTTCAAAAATATATATTTATCTCACCTAAATGTTCGATCATGCAGTGCATTTTTGTTTTTACACTCATGCAATTGTTGCACAATAGTTTACACAGAGCACAAAAAAGTTGCTCAAGCAAGTGGCAAAACATTTAAAATACTTTTCTTACATTATCACAAACATTCTAAATTAAAACTTACCACTGACAGAAACAGTCAGCTCTACTGCCTTTTCTTTTGCTTTTAAATCTTTATTACAAGCAATCTTGCAGTTCATAAATAACTTTGTTTTCCTACCTCCACGAGTGCCATCTATTCTTGCCTTGTTTATCTAAAAGTGCTCTTTTCCTTTAAGGTTTAGATGCAGTGATAAGTTTATTTAGCTCTTCCTGTCCTATAGTTGTAAAGCACTGCAGTTTATCTTTTGGTGTGATGAATGAAGCTGAAGTATTATACGCTGTAGAATCTACATTTGTTATTGTATTTCTGACGTTATCTATTTTATCAGTGAAGAAATTCATAAAGTCATTACTATTAAACTGTGAGGGAATATTTAGATCAGGTGGCGTCTGGTTATTCGTTAATCTAGCCACTTGTGGATTGTGTCCACAAATGCAGCTCAATTTGATGCTATTTGGTAATTGTGTTATGTTTCCGGCCATTTTTAAAAGTTAAAGTAGTCCGACTTTTATTAATGTATCTCAAAACTCTATTTCGTTTATCTGTTTGTTTCTGTTATTGATTGATTGATTTATGGACTGCATGAAAGTGTCTTTTGTAAACACCAAGAATGCACCATAATTTGGGCTAGGGGTGCTCCGATCAGGATTTTTGAGACTGATCACCGATCGCGATCACAGAAAGCAGTATCTGCCAATACGATCACCGATACAGATATTTTTAAAGCCTTATTTTTATCATGTAGAATTATTTATAAGACTCCAATCAGGGCCTTATTCAGGGCCTAAATTTCATTTTTGAAAATGGGAGAATTCTCCTCTTATAGGTGACTCTTGTGAGAGGAGATTTTTTTAAATTTGAGGTGTGGAGAGGAGCATTTTTTAGACATTTTTCAAAAATATATATTTATCTCACCTAAATGTTCGATCATGCAGTGCATTTTTGTTTTTACACTCATGCAATTGTTGCACAATAGTTTACACAGAGCACAAAAAAGTTGCTCAAGCAAGTGGCAAAACATTTAAAATACTTTTCTTACATTATCACAAACATTCTAAATTAAAACTTACCACTGACAGAAACAGTCAGCTCTACTGCCTTTTCTTTTGCTTTTAAATCTTTATTACAAGCAATCTTGCAGTTCATAAATAACTTTGTTTTCCTACCTCCACGAGTGCCATCTATTCTTGCCTTGTTTATCTAAAAGTGCTCTTTTCCTTTAAAACTAGCCAACAAGCCATAGCCTGTGTTGACTGTGAAACACAGTAGACTTTAATTATATGCATTTATGGTGTAATTACTACATTTTCGTTTTTATATTTACTGCAAACAATGCACTGTTACTTTAATTCAGCGCTTGCAGTGCAGCAACAATAGACTCGGTGTGGAAACGATCTCTGCACTGCTGCAGACGCACCGCTACTGGAACGCACTGCCGCACCGCAACCGTGTGCAGTGTGAACGCTTTAATCCGTTAACATGAGCGCGGAAAAAATACGCACTGCACTGCAAACGGAGTAATGTGAACCTGGTGTTATGTGTGTGCATGAGCGCACGGTCTCCAGGAGAGCGCGAGAGCGCTGAATGGTTAAACATTGGCAAGAATTAAAAAGAAATGCAATTTATAAACTTTAGTGATGATGCAACACTGCCGCGACTGTGCAAGTGACAATTCCTGTGTCAACTGTGCAGCGTGCAGCTCGCTTCTAGTGCAGACGCAATGTGATTTGAAGCCATTTGCGCATTTTGAGAGGGAAAGAGCGCGCGCGGTGTTTCACTCACGCTGTTTGTGAAATTATGTCCCACAGAAGGTTTTCAAATTACTTTAAGAGTTATTTAATGAAGAAATATGAGTTGCACCTCACCTTCAGCATAATAATTATTTCACCCGCGCCGGACAGAGACTGAGATGGTGCCGCTGCATGTCGTGCCAAACCTCTCACGGCAGGCGCGTCATCAGCTTGAGATCGGCCTTTTTAGAGACCGCCGATCAAACATCCCAAAGCGATTATCGGCCGATATTGATCGGTAGCTGATCAATTGGAGCACCCCTAATTTGGGCCACTGAAAAATAAATAAATAAAAATAAAAATAAACTGCAAATTTAACCAGTTGAATAACAGAAAATTATACTGAATGTAAAGGAAGATTGAGATGTTTTCAGTTGATTAGATGCTCACCTGAACTGATGTGTGATGAGATGCACATTGAGAAATCTGGAAAATTATGAGTGTGTCTTATGGAACACTAGCAATATTAACATATTATGGTGAAAATATAGTTGTACAGATATCATATATTATACAGACATGCTTGTATGAAATCAACAAGACTTCCATTTAAAAGTTTGTGTAAAGTCAGTATTACAGAATACATATTGTTGAAGTTTTTAATTGAGAAGTCACATTATTTGAAGAAAACTATTGCAATTAACATTTTTTTTTGCTTTGATCCAGATGGTGCAGAGTTTTTGGTTTTGCCCAAAGAGTTATATTTTAGTGCATCACTATTAAACACCTCCTAAACAATGAGTCATATCCAGGATCAAGCCTAATTATACAGTGCTTTCATGAACCCACTGACTAGTCTGCTTTTAATATACTGGCACGTCCCTGGTTGACTAGACATTGCTGCGTGTTACCATGAGGTTGCTAGTGTGTTGGTGGTGGTTGCATAGCATATTCCTGTGTGTTTGCTAGGGCATTTAGTGTGATTTACATGCAATTAATGTGGGTCTGTGCAGTTTCTATGTATTTTTCTCTGTGATCTGTGATATTTTCTTCAACAGACACACAAGCCACATTAACACAGTAACCAACATTAAGCTCCACAACATGTGTTGAGCTGCACACACTCAGACACAGAAATGTCCACAGACGACAGCATTAATTTAGTCTCAAATACTGTCTGTGTCCATCTTCTGGAGGGATAAACTCATATTGTGCAGTCAGACGTAGGAGATTGTGTTCATCCGACATTGGTTACTCAAGAAGATGATCTAATGCCACCCTGTGAAAAACATAAACAGACACTGTTAGTGTGATTTGTACATGCTTCACGATTGCTACATGTGACAGCACCAGAAGATATGAGGAAAATCAATGGATGGAGGCTACTAACTAACATTTATCTGATAACTTTGACCGTTAGTTCATCAGGGGCCAGATTCATGATAATCTTAAAGGGTTAGTTCACCCAAAAATGAAAATTCTGTCATTAATTACTCACCCTCATGTCGTTCTAAATCCGTAAGACCTCCGTTCATCTTCGGAACACAAATTAAGATATTTTTGATGAATTCCGAGAGCTCTCTGACCCTCCCATAGGCAGCAATGTAATTACCACGATCAAGGTCCAGAAACGTAGCAAGGGGATCTGTAAAATAATCCATGTGACATCAGGGGTTCAACGAGAATATTTTTTGTACGCAAAGAAAACAAAAATAACGACTTTATTCAACAATTTGTCTCCTCCGCGCCACCCTGGTGCCATTTTGGAGAATATCCACTGAACGTAAACAGTGTATGCTATTCTGTGTCAGCTGCGTCACGCGGATTTGAACGAAAACAACATATCCGTGTGACGTATTCTTTGCGTACAAAAAGTATTCTCGTAGCTTCGTAAAATTACGGTTGAACCCCTGATGTCACATGGATTATTTTACAGATCCCCTTGCTACGTTTCTGGACCTTGATCGTGGTAATTACATTGCTGTCTATGGGAGGGTCAGAAAGCTTAAATATTAATATTTAATTATTTAATTAATTAATTTAAAGCACACACATCTTACTGTCTAAATGTTTTTTGATTGTTGAAGGCACATTAGCTTTTTGTTCTGAACAAAAACAGCAGACAGGCTTATTGAAAATGAAAATTCTTTAAACTTTTGACTTGTTCCTTCTTTATTTAAAAAAAATATATTTTAAAGGCTGAGGTTTGTTCATTTGAGGTTTGTCACTTTATACAACTCTTTCTATTTGTGAAAACCTGTATTTGAACTGCAAATCATGTTTTTTGAAGTCATTTTATGGTTTAATATGTTACAATAGACACTGCCCTACCCCACTCATACAGTATTTATTTTATTTTTGCAGGGTAAAAAGCCTTAAATATTATTTTAAAAATCTTGCAGATACCCTATAAATTCTTTCTTTTTTTTTTATTTTATAACTTATATACTGTAAGTTGGCTATTTATCTTATGCAATGCACCTTGAAAGTGCTTGAAAAGTGCTTGAATTTGAATTTGGAAAAGGTGTAAGAACCCTGAGGCTTTGGCGTTTTCTGATTGCATGGCACTCTTGCCGAAAGCTTGTGATCAATGAAAAACTCTTATTTTTGGGCTGCCTACAGATGACCATAATAATAATAATAGTAATAAGCACATAAACTATTTTCATTGCTTTGCTACTGACTTGACCGGAGTCGACTCATCGTGGTTTTTAATGACGCTGTAGTTTAAAAAAATTAGCCTACTTTTAAAGAGCCTGTCTTAAGATGGAGCAGACTTTTGGATACATTTGCTGTCTTTTTACACTCTTTCTAGAGTGAGTATGTCCTCCTGTATCAGTGTGCGTGCAGTGCACGCTGCGAAACACGTCCTGTGTATGGAAGCTCTCATATGTGCTAATGCTGCCCACAGTTATGTTGCAGATATAAAATTAAAAACAGGGTTCCTATTTGACCAGCTTACAAGCTGTTTCACTGACGTCTTTCAGAGATTGAAAGACTGATTGATCGATTGAGACATGATACGGATTTTGTTATGGAAGGTGTACTGAATCTTTCAACGTACCTTCTGATGTTCATTCATATATTTGGTGCTGTGTAACTAGTAGTATTGTGATTTATTTTGCTTATTGCGATTTATTGGATGGGATGCACGCTACAGTGTTCTGTTCATTCATGAGTCTGTTTATCTGTTCTCTTGATAAATAAATGCATAATTTAGCCTATATACTTGGCCTGTAAGTTCATGATTAAAAATGACAAGGTGAAAAAAAAAAAAAACTAGTAATGTCTTATTATCATTAACATATGGAAATTAAAATGATGGGGTAATAATAGACTGATGGAATTTGTATGACCCAAAATGACGGACAATGCGGAAGTCTAATGCAACCTCTGATGCAAGTGTACAAATATATGAGAAAAGCCACAGCAAACTAAAACCATTTGGTTTGCAAAATCAGAAAAATATCCTGGAAAATCAAAACCATGCAGAATTCTGATTGGACTGATTAGTGCATTACTATAGAGTGCTTCCTGTGTTTATGTAGAGCATCTGAGGCTGTTTAATTTCAAGGACTTTAACCATCCCCTTTTAACCAATCAAAATATAGGTTACCACCAAAAATCTTCTCTGTAACCAATTATAATGTTTAAAATGAGACCGTTTTATTTAGGCATTTTTTATTGATGTGAAGTGTTTTAAATTTGTAAAACGAATCTTGTCACGTAATGATTCAGTGAATTTGATTGATTTGAATGATCAAATACAAGTACTCAAGTACGCATGTCCACCTCTATGTCTTACAAAAGCCTGTGATAAAGGCTGTCATTGTCCATGGAGCAACACATGATCCATTCGAGAGGTCATAAACACTTGTGCTACAGATAACTAGTGATTTTCCACTGGTGAAAGTAAGAGCTTGTGTAGATAAGCTGGACTGCTTCCAGCAGCAGCAGGACTCAATATTTGATGAGTGAACAGATCCAGCCTATCAGATATCTGTTCAGTTTATTTGTGTTCACGAGTACAACACACGCCCAGAGTTTGAACGCTAATGCCTAGATATATGCCTATGCACATAATGTTATCTAAATACTGAGTTTATTCATTCATGGCATACATGATTAGTGAAACACTTTGATGTTTCTCACGAACTTACACCTTTATAACTTTACCAACCTTACATGGAGAAGCATCAAGAAAAATATATCCCCACGTTACTCGATAGTATTTAAATGCATCATCGGATGAAGATGACTGATGAATGTCCAGAGTGAGCAGAGCTGGACTCTAGACATAGAAGAAACTCAAATATAAGAGTGTTTTCATTGGTGTCACTACATTCCCATACTTCCTTTTGTGTCATGGTTGTGTAATTACTATAATCATTTACTCACCCTCATGTCATTCCAAACCAGAAAGACTTTTACGCATCTTTGAAACACAAATGAAGGTATTTTAAATGGAACATGAGATTTCTGTCCCTCCATTGAAAGTCCATTCCTCCAAAACTTTGACGCTTCAAAAAGGCATTGTAAGAGTAATCCATATGAATTGAGCTGTTTAATCCAAGTCTTCTGAGACATAATCGCTTTGTATGATGAATAGAATTAATTTAGTTACACACATACTGTATAAACATTTCTTAGCTGCACACATATATGGAGCTCATCAAATGTGGTAAACGGAATCTCTGCTTCTAAATTAGTGTGAAAATTTCTTTCAATCCAGGTTAAAAGGCCCTTTACAAACTATGGAATTTTGGTGAAATTGACTTTCAATATAGGGACAGAAATTTTGTTTCATTAAAAATATGTTCATTTGGGTTTTGAAGATGAACAAAAGTCTTATTGGTTTAAAACGACATGAAGATAAGTAGCCTAATTGATGACACAATTTTCATTTTTGGGTGAACTATCCATTTACATGTGAGTGGTCGTTGTAATTTACCCTCAGTTCCCTTTCTTGGGAACTTCGAACTGCGTCCTCTAGGGGTCGCTAGTGACGTCATGGCTGTCGCCGGCCAACGAGTTGGTGTTTTTTCAATGTATGCTTCAGACACGGGTCACGACGAGGCGTCCCCCATAGCGACCCCTAGAGGACGCAGTGTCTCGTTCCCTACTCAGGGAACCATGGTTACATAAGTAACCTGAGATGATTTCTTTCATTTCGCTTATAATTCTGCTATTTATTCCTTACTTTTTATTCATCTGTGGTTTTTATTCTTGTTTTGTGTGTCTGTAGGTGAAGACAAATCAGGAACCAGACGTGGTTTATTAGGAGAAAAGTTTGTTCTGCTCTTCCTGCTGACTTGTGTTCTAAAGCTTTACACATCACTTCATCACAATGGTATGTTCACATTTCTCTGCTGTTATAATAATAATGTTTCTACAGGTTGTTATCTCTTAATATATAATATTATGCTGGTGTCATTCTGTGCAGTGCTTTGTCCAGCAGATATTAAACACAATTATTATATTGGTAACACTTTACTATAAGGTCACATTTGTTAAACATTAGTTAATACATTATCTAACATGACCTAACATGGAGCAATATATTTTACAGCATTTTTAACCTTTGTAAATATTAGCACCTATTATGCCCCTTTTTACAAGATATAATATTGGTCTTGGGTGTCCTCACAATGTGTCTGTGAAGTTTCAGCCCAAAATACAAAACAGATAATTTATTATAACAGCTGGAAAATGTCATTTTTGGGGTATGTCTAAAAAAGAGCTGTTTTGGAGTGTATGGCTTTAAATGCAAATGAGCTGCATATTCCCACCTCGTCTCCAGAAGAGGGCGTCGCGTATACGTCTCTCTGCATTGCATATCTACAGCAATAAGCAGCCGGTAGAAGCAACATAACTGAGAGCGAGAGAACCGGTGTTTAACCGTACATATGGGAAGCCAAATGCACTGAAAGTGGAAAGAAACAGCGTGAAGTTACAGAGCTCACGCTGCGCAGACCTGTCATCGGCATGGATCAATTGACCGAGCCGAGCGACCGCACTACCGAACGAATCTCGCGCTATAAACGGCGCAAACTAATCTCACAAGTGCGGCGCTGATCAGTTAAAAAATAATTAATGTACGCACACAAATACGGTTAAAACGCTAAGCACTGTAATGACATGACATTCACAAAGGAGTCTGGAGTGGTACACGTATTTAGGTAGATTTTGATGCGCATTACCTTGAAAAATGAAAGTAATCCACAGCGTCCTCAGCAGCTCAGATGTTGGGAGACTATTGTCTCTATCGCAGTTACACGCTCATGTGACATTGCTGCGCTGCATGGTCACAAAAAGTTATCGTTTGCATGTGTTTAAAAAAGTGATTTTAAGCCGTTGAAATGCAATCAGCAGCGAAAGAGAACTCATTTCATGAAGACTGTGCTCATAGAGCGTGGCAGTGCTGAACGGAGTTATTTTTGCCATTTTAGGGTGTACTTACACTAGGCGTTTTGAACCGTGCCCGAGCGCGTTTGACCCCCAAAGCCCAGTTCGTTTGACTAGTGTGAGCGTTCCGTGCCGCGCTTGGGCGTGGTTCGTTTAGCCGTCCCTGGCCCGGTTGGAAGAGGTGGGCCAGGGCACAGTTTGGTTGGGCTTGGGCTCGGTACGCATGCAGTGTAAGCGTGAACCGCGTCAGAGCACAGAACAGATACTGTTTTGTGTGTGCTGCTGTCATCATTACGACCGCAAACATTAAATTACTACTACTACACTACACTTTTCAATTAATTTAATTCAATCAAGTATATTTAGGTTTATAATGGCTTTGGTTAATGATGAACAGGAAATGTAGTTTGCGATTAAAGCTGCAAATTATATAATTAACATCAGCTGCCTCCGTAATAATTTTCTGATACATACATGTGAAAATCAACGCACAACATAAATTATAAATGAATTATTATTAATTATTCGGCAGAATATTAGTGAAAGTGGTTTTCTCCATTATCTCATACATGACGTATGCGTGCTCCGGCCCGGAAAGTTTAGTGCAAGTGTGAGTGCAGGCCAGCGGGTGAGTGGGGAGGGGGGATAATCGCGCTCGGGCACGGTTCAAGGCAACCATGCCTAGTGTGAGTACACCCTTATAGGCCTTGAATGGTTAAATACACACACTTGTATCTGTCAAAATGCCCATCTTTGCAAGTATCCTCGTAAACACAGTAATTTAGGTCTTAAGTGAACGCAAACAGCTGAAAAGAAAACGTGTAACAGTATATTGGATCCAGGCAGCTCTTAAAGTGACAGCAGTCTAATATTCCTGCTGTCTGTTAATCAAACAACAGAAGAGAGAAAATCTCTTTTGTAACTGTAATAAGAAGAAATATATATCTAATTTGCACAGTGAAGAATATGCTGTTTTTTTTTTACATTTGATTGCTTTATCAGGGTGTCCGCGGGTCCTTAAAAAGTCTTAAAATGTCTTAAATAACGTTTTCCTAATATAAGGCCTTAAAAAGTCTTAAAATGTCTTAAATTCGGATTCGATGGGATTTGGATTCTTAAATATTTTTGGTCTCATTACCGCTAAAATATCTTCAATCTGACGGACCTAATGACTGTTTACAATCATTGGACAGACCCAAGATTTTTTCTTCCCCGCGGTAAGTTACTGCGTCATCAGAGGGAATTGCAGTAAGTTAGCAGAATACAGAATAAATAAAATGTGTATTTCCATTACAGGTTTAGGTCTTAAATTTCATATAAGGTGGTATTAAAAAGGTCTTAAAAAGTCTTAAATTTAACTTGTTCATGTCTGCAGAAACCCTGTTTATACAATGTATGTATAATTTCTTATTCATTTGTTCTACTGTAGTTTTTTTTTATCCTATTGCTTATAAGTAGTTTCTTATTCTTATTTAATCGCTGCCTGAGTACTTGTCTTCAGCGATCTTGAGGTTTTATTATTATTATTATTATTTAGTATTTATCAGTTTTTTGTGATATTGACACTGGTGGAAATTTTTATGGTATCAAAAATTTTTATATCATAAGGACTTTATTTAAAGAAAAAATAACTATGTTGTGATATATATTGTTACTGTGAAATAAACTAAAAAAGATCTTGGTCGCTCACCACTAATGTTAACAAATGAAACCAAACCTTATTGTAAAGTGTTACCATTATATTATATAATCATTCAGGGCAAGTTAGCTATTAGCACTGACGAGTCTTTTTTAAAAATATGTAATTGTGTGCATCCTAATGAGATGGTTTTGGTCAGTCATTGGATTTTGCTTTTATTTACTCTCGTAATTGAACTGCCTATACTCCTGAAGTTTGCACAGATCACTGTATGAAGATATTTGCGGCTATGGCCAGTGAACCACTCGAAGGGTTCCATGAGGTGAACCTGGCGTCACCCACCACCCCAGATCTTCATGGGGTTATAGACCCGAGCCCACCAAAGCACAACGCTCCCCCCAGCACACTGTACCGCACACACGCTTTGACTTCTAGCCAGAATGCACCCAATGCTCTCAGAGCCGACCAGCTGCCCACCCAGCCCGTGTACTCGACCCCCCGTCACCTGGGCACAGAGGACACCCTCAATGGCAGGTAAGACTCCAGAAACAGTAGGTGAACCAAACACAGTGTCTACACTCAGGGTTACCAGGTCTGAAAAACAAAACCAGCTCAATCAATATTAAAAACAAGCCCAAACACATTTTTTTCCATGGGTTTCCACTCAGTCAGGGGTCTCCTTCATCACAATTGTGTTCTGGGGAGATTGCTTTAACCTGTGGACTAAAAAACAACCTGTGGCAACAGTGTAAAAGTAGCCCAATTCTATGGGAAAACCATGGACTTGGGAACACTGTCTATACTGGATGTATTTTGACAAGCTACTCCAGTCATTTAATTTTAGTAACCAACTATATATATATGTGTGTGTGTGTATAATACACCTCATGTCGCTCCAAAGCTCTATGACTTTCTTTCTTCTATGGAACATAAAAGAAGATATTTTGAGATGTTTTTTTTTCAGTCATTGGTCACAAAAACTGTTTGGTTGCCAGTATTGTTCAAAATATCTGCTTTTATGCTGTAGAGTAGAAAGTTATGTCGTACAGGGGTGGAACGACATGAGAAACGATTGAGTGAATGTCATATTGAACAAAAGTGATGCAACACTGTGTCCCAGTCCCATTTCCGTTTCCTGCCCCACTGTATTTGGCAAAAGCCAAAAAGGAAGTATTTTGTATTATTTTGAGGAGATGCCATCAAAAGCTTATGAGCAATAGCAGATGTATCTGGATATGATCTACAGTACTTGTCAATAGTTGGAAAACATTACAATTTTTAAATGTTTTTAATGAACTCTTCTACTCACCAAGGCTGGATTTATGTGCTCAAAATGCAGTAAAACACTAATACTGTGAAATAGTGTTACAATTTAAAAAAGTATATATATTTTTTAAAGATGTTTTTATTGTAATATATTTTAAAATGCTTATTTGCTGTTCAAGAAACATTTCTTCTTATTATCAATGTTGACAACAGTTGTGCTACTCAATATTTATGTGTGTGTGTTGCGTTCTAATAGAAATTAATGCTTTTATTCTGCAAATAAGCTTTTAAACTTTCTATTCAGCAATGAATCCTAAGAAAAAACAAATCCACAAAATATTAAGCAGCTGAAACTGTTTTTAACATTGATAGTAATAAAAACATTATTAACTGAGCACCAAAATAAGTCAGCAGCAAATCGGTATATATTAGTATGATTTCTGAAGGATCATGTGACACTAAAGATTGGAGTAATGCCGAAAATTCAGCTTTGCGTCACAAAAATAAATTACATTTGAAAATATATTCAAATAAAAATTTGTTGCAATTTTTTGCAGTTTTATTGTACTTTTGGTCAAATAATGCAGCCTTGGTGAGCATTAGAGACTTCATTAAAAACACTTAAATCATAATGTTTCCAAACGTTTGACAAGTACTCTATGTACCTGGATGTTTTATCTGTGATGGTCTGATGGAGTTTAAGTCATCATGAAATCAAAATGGACAATTCTTACTTTTATGGGAAGTTATCCATAAAATATCCCTCACCTTAGTTTCAATAAAAGCTCTTTTTAGACTGAAGAGAAAGTTTCTAAATCAAATTGATGTTTGTCTCCACAGTGGAAATGATCCTGCAGTGGATGGCAACGTCCCATCAGCTGATGGAGAGGATGTTCTGGGCCTGAGCGCAGACAGTCTGTCCCGTCTCAGAAGTCCATCAGTTATGGAGGTCCGAGAGAAAGGCTACGAGAAGCTAAAGGAGGAGCTCGCCAAAGCACAATGGGTGAGCCACTAAACCAATGACATTCACAGATCTAAACTTACATTTATTAATTTAGCTGATGCAATAAACCAAAACAAATGAGAAATTACGAACATCACAAACAAATTTTCAGACTCTGAAAATATACCTTTTATCACATGCCTCTGGTTAGGACACAATGTAATTCACAACAGATATCTAGGGCTGGGTTGAAAATGGTGATTTCTCGTTTTTTATTAATTCTCAGTTTGATTAACCAATCGATCATTTAGTCTATGCTGTTTTCAGTTGATGTGTGTAGTGAACAAAACTTCACTAAACATTATTTGTAGTGTGCCTGCTATCCAGTAAATCACTTTTTGCTTTGCTATTTGAGATATGAAACAAAGTCTCAACTTACAAATTCTGTCAAATTTATTTTAAAATCCAAACAATAAATATTGTTTTGGCACTCTTTAATGTAGCAGCGTGTATTGCATATTAAAGGGATAGTTTACCAAAAAATGAAATGTCGTTCCAAACCCGTAAAGGTCTCTGCACACTGACTCCGACATTTTCGTATGTGTTTTTTCATATTCGAAATCCTAAAAATTTGTCACGCACAGAAACCTTGCACACTGAGTATGATGCGTATTAATTAATCCATTGCGAAATAATTTGCAAAACAGCACTAAATGGAGTCTTCAAGCAGTGAGGATTTGACAATCGCCTTTCTGGATTTTAGCGTTCGCTTGTACGGTGGCTCTGAACTGTCAAAACACCTCTCAAAATGCTTGCAACGGATGCGAAAAATGGAAAAAATCAAACCCAATCCCAATTTTTTTATGACGGACAAAAATTCAGAGGCAGTGTGTAAACGTGATTGACATAACGTGAGACCTTAAGACCTTCGTTCATATTCGTAACACAAATTAAGATATTTTTGATGGAATCTGAGAGCTCTCTGTCCCTCCATAGACAGCAAGGATATTACCACGATCAACGCACAGAAACGTAGCAAGGACATCGGTAAAAATAGTTTTTGTGAGCAAAAGAAAACAATAATAACTTTATTTATTCAGCAATTCTTCTCCCCGAGTTACCGTCTTCCGCCATTTTGGAGAGTACCCAAGAACGTAATCAATGTAATGAGAGTTGTTTATGTTCTACTGAACATAAACAATGCTGATTACGTTCTGCGAAAGAACGCGCATGCTGAATGTAAACAACATAATAACAATATGATTTTTTTTCCATATTAATTTAATATTGTGGTATCATCAAACAGACAGTCCTGCCCCTAAATGGCATATCAAACAAAGGTTTGTCTGGTTATGTCATATTATTTTCTTATCTAAGTGGATGTTTCTGGGCCAAAATAAGCTGCAGAGTAGACCAGGTTTCATGCTGATAGTCAAAAGTTGACATGACATGAAGTGAGGAACCGCCACTGATGTTTAATGTTCTATTAATTCCAGGTTGATCTGTCCTTTTCCTTTATGGAAAAATCATGTCATTATCAGTATTTATGAAATATTGTGACATGATCTGAATATAGCAGCTCAGCACAGCCACAAAAGAGCCGTTTTGTGAAGAGAGAAATGTGTTCAACAAATGCCGGACAAGAACCGTTTGCTAAATATAAACACTCACATATAGTTTTCTACCAAAAATGGTGAATTGGTGCATTTGAAAAAGGATTGTTATTTAGTTTTTCTGTTCCGCTCAGACACAGCTCTAGATTTTCTACTAGGAGTGGACATTCTGATTTATTGTGGGCACAAAAAATGTGAAGTTTGTTACACATGTGAGTCTGTTATGTTTAGTTTTTTTCACTTGCAGTTATAAGCATGCTTCAGCAGGTTTTGCATTATCAAAGATCAAATAGATGTCACACGTCACCTTTGTCTTTTTTAAAAGTGTGCGCATTGTCCAGTGGATAAAGTTTATTAGTTTATTAGCATAATGGGTGAAGTTTACTGGAAAGATTTCTGTCAGACTAATTGCTTACATGACATTTTAAAGTTGCAACATAACAGAGATAGCAACAGAGCTTTTAAGTGAAACTGATAATCAAACATAAAAAATGGGGGACTTGATTCAGTTAATCGTTTGTTGATTGGATGGAGGCACATCTAAATGTGAGCTTACAGTTGATTATAAGAAAAGTGTGGGTTTATGCAAACTAAATGATAGAAGTCTGCTATACATCACCAGGAAGTCTGTCATTTCACCCGAAAATGCAGTGATTAAACCATTTTTTTTGTCACCTTCTACATTAAACAAAAATTTAAATATGTGGATGAATCATTCACAGGAAAGATTTCTGTCAGACTAATTGCTTACATGACATTTTAAAGTTGCAACATAACAGAGATAGCAACAGAGCTTTTAAGTGAAACTGATAATCAAACATAAAAAATGGGGGACTTGATTCAGTTAATCGTTTGTTGATTGGATGGAGGCACATCTAAATGTGAGCTTACAGTTGATTATAAGAAAAGTGTGGGTTTATGCAAACTAAATGATAGAAGTCTGCTATACATCACCAGGAAGTCTGTCATTTCACCCGAAAATGCAGTGATTAAACGATTTTTTTTGTCACGTTGCTTCTACATTAAACAAAAATTTAAATATGTGGATGAATCATTCACAATGAGTATACATATCATGCATTTACAAAATAAATACAGTGAATTTTAATTTCATGCCTACTTTAAATTGTTGTCTGAGTGAAACTAAATTTTAAAGTGTGTGATATTGCACTAATTATTCCACAAGGTTTTCTATAAAAAAAGCTAGTAATAAAAGTCTTATCCTTGTTATTACATAGCCGGCTGTTGAGAACATGTGCACAGGAGCACATAGATATTAGTCTGATATGAGTTCCTCATACTGATTGACTGCATCTGAACACACTCCATCACATCTCAACATCTCAGCGTAACCTAATGCAGTCATTAAAAGATTTTCTACATATGTTTTCTATTTTTATGTTCCAATTCTATTTTTAAAATGTCATTTATTCCTGTAATGGCAATTTCAGCATAATTACTCTAGTCTTCAGTGTCACATGACCCTTCAGAAATCATTCCAATATGTTGATTTGGTGCTCGATTATTATTGGTTTTTAATGATTAATAATGGTTCTTATTATTATGGTTATCTTATTATTATGAATGTGTTGAACAGTTTTTGCTGGTTAATTTGTTTTTCAGTTTTTTTTTTTTGATAAGTTAAAAGTTTAACAGCAGTTTATTTGAAAAAATAAATCTTCTGTTTTGCATTCTTGCAGAATAAATAATTTTTAGCTGAATAAAATGTCTTTAGATAGACAAACAAACAAAGATACATACTGATCTCAAACCATATTTTAAACCCAAGCATATATTAATGTGAGACATGTCCTAGCAATAGTGTTGTTTTAGAATTATTTCTATACTATTATATTATATTTTGAATTAGCTGTTATTTTTATAGTTTCATTTAAATTTAGTCACTTTTCTTGTAATTTTATGTGCTTTTGTCATTTTTATTATTATTTTTATATTTCTATTTCACTTTAATTTCAGTGTTAAATCAGTGTAGTACTTCCACTTAAAAACTTAAATGAAAAGTAGAAATGTTGCCTTGGAAGCTAACTGAAAAAAATAAGTTTACTTTTTTATTTTTCTAATATTTCTATTTAATTTTATTTCAGCTGTATTTGAATGAACAAAAACAACTTTTAAACTTTTAACTTTTTCAATTAACAAAAACAATAGTTTCAGCTAACACTAATAAGACAATAATAACCACAGGTTCGAATCCAGCCTGCATCTGCTGTTGTCATTAAAATGTCACCCAAAAAGAAACCATACATTTATTGTTTCTTCCAATAGTACTTTTTCGTTTTTTTTGTAAAACAATACTGTAGTGTGTGTTGTATCATCCACCCTTTTACATTGAAGTAATGGGCTAAATGAGAGAATGAGCCGTACATTCCCTGTTTTTCAGTTCTGTTTTTCATTTGTGTATTCTGTTCATGTCATTGCATGTGTCTGAAGGAGCTTAAGTTAAAAGACGAGGAGTGTGAGAGGCTTTCTAAAGTGAGAGACCAGCTGGGGCAGGAGCTGGAGGAACTCACTGCTAGCCTTTTTGAGGTTTGTTTGGTTTCTTTTGCCAAATGACAGAGCAGATCTGTGTGTGTCTGGAAGCACTTGATCGTCTGGAGTTATCCTGAACACTCAGCACTGTGATGGGTTAACTCAAATAGACAAATAATTCAGTACAGAACTAAACCTGTTTTTGATGGCACTCTCTCCACACTTCAGCCCTTACCTTAAAAGTGTAACAGTGTGAATAGTGAAATTATATTATTTGTATGGTGGGTATATTTTATATATGCAATAAGTAAAACTTGTCACTGTGAACAGAAGAATCATATTTAATTATTTTTTTGATTTACAAGCACCATGTTAACAATGCAGTCATAATCAGTATTTTTTAAGTCAAGTCACGTCACCTTTATTTATATAGCACTTTTAACAATACAGATTGTGTCAAAGCAACTGTACAGCATTAATCTCTATATATACTACCATTTAAAAGTTTGGGGTCTTTGGGAAGATTTTTTAAAAAGTCTCTTATTCTCAGGGCTACATTTATTTGATCAAGATTAAAGTAGAACAGTAATATTGTGAAATACTATTGCAATTTAAAATAAAATATTTTAATATATTATAGAATTTAATTTATTTATGTGATGGCAAAGCTGAATTTTCACCAGTCATTACTCCAGTCTTCAGTGTCACACGAGCCTTCAGAAATAATTCTAGGGCCAGTTTTACTAAACAGGGCAAATTAGCCCGAGAACGCAATTCCAAAACAGCGCCGAATTTCTTCGGGTGATTTACTAACAATGCACAAATGAAAGAACACAGACGCAACATCTCATTTGCATATCGACCAACGCAATATACCAAGTGCAGCATCAATTTGCGTAGTCACAAATAAAGTATAAAGAAATAAAGCAGCACCACACTATGTTGAAAAGAACCAGAGGCCAAAAATGAAGGTTTGCTAGAAGTTTTGATAGACCTGGTATTGCGTGACTCCTAGTATAATGGCGAAAATACTAGTAATTTGACGAGCGCAAACGTTAGTAAAACGCGTTGTGTGATTCATTTGAATACTCTCCTCCCATAACTTTTGTGTCTGAAAGGGAAACTCCTAAAAATGCATATTCAATAAGGTCAGGCGCAAAAATAACTGTGTCCACGCCTTTTTCGGTGCTAATTCGTCACTGCGCGTCTTTAGTAAAACCTGACAGTACTATTTTAACACCAAAAGACCGTTTGCGCTGACACAAGCTGTTAGTAAAACTGGCCCCTAATGTGCTAATTTTCTGCTCAAGAAGCATTTCATGTTATTATCAATATTGAAAACAGATGTATTAAAAACAGTATTTATTTGAAATGGAAATCTTTTATAGTATATACTTGTATAAAAGTATTAATTTCTTTCAAACTTGCCACAAATTTTGATTGGTAGTGTATATTTATTAAAACTCTGTGTGTATTTAATTGTTTATGTTTGAAAAACAAACTGAAATTCACAAAGAACAAACAGGATTCACAAAGAATTGAACATACAAATTTGTTGCATAAAAAGAGCAAATACAAAAAGGCACATTCATAAACATCATCTACTATATATAGTATAGCAAGTGCCCCATAAATGATAGTCCATAAAATCACACGTGACGTGCGTGTGCTATCAGGGTTGTTAATGAGTTCACATCAAAACCTCCCATCTGTTTTGACCTTTTAACAAACTTTAGTAACAATCCCAGAAATTGATGTTCAGATCGTTATCTAGCTGAAACTGTTTCGCAATGATTCACTGCATAATTTGGTTTTAGGGTGCCATGAAAATTAGAGTTCAGCAGATGTTAGTCCACTTCACATTGCTTTAGCTGCTTTGAAAATAAAACTGAAGTTCAACTGAACAAACTGTTGACAAACTCCGTAGCCCCATTTAGCCATGTGTTAGCATTTAGCACGTGTTCTGCCTTTTTCAAGACCGATAAAAACTTAAGGCGCTATTCCAAAAGTATTTTATGTTGTAGAATAAAATGTGACCCTGGACCACAAAACCAATCATAAGGGTACATTTTTTGAAAATGTACATCATCTGAAAGCTGAATAAATACTGTAAGCTTTCCATTGATGTATGGTTTGTTAGGATAGGACTATATTTGGCCGAGATACAACTCTTTGAAAATCTGGACTCTGAGGGTGCAAAAAAAAAAAAAAAATCAAAATATTGAAAAAATCGCACTTTAAAGTTGTCCAAATTAAGTTCTTAGCAATGCATATTACTAATCAAAAATGAAGTTTTGATATATTTACAGTAAGAAATGTACAAAATATCTTTACTTAATATCCTAATGATTTTTTGCATAAAAGAAAAATTGATAATTTTGACCCATACAATGTATTACTACAAATATACCTGTGCTACTTATGACTGGGTTTGTATTCCAGGGTCACAAATGTGAAAATAGATTGGGCTTGTGTTAAATTAACCACTGACCTTATTTCAGGCATTTGACCAAAAAAAACAAAAAAAAACATTGACTTCAGGATGATGGAACTGGAAGTACTAAAATGCTAACATGTTTCCGGATTTTTCACCTACAAAAATATGTCATCCCTGCAGCACTCTATTGTACAATCCCATTTCCAGGAAAGTTGGGACATGTTAATAAATGCAATAAAATCTACAATCTGCTTCAAAGAAATAAAAGAATAGAAAAGATCTCCAATGTTTTCACTCACCAACTTAATTGTATTTTTTAAATATAAACAAATGTTGATTTTTAATGGCTGCAACAAACTCCAAAAAAAAGTTGGGAAAGAGGAATGTTTATAACTGTTACATCACCTTTCATTTTAATATAAATTTTTATTTGTTATTAATTGAGAATACTAATTGCTCCAGTTTTGTAAGTGGAATTTTCTAGCTTGATACAAGATTTAAGGCTGATTTATACTTCTGCGTCGAAGCTACGCCGTAGCCTGATGTGCACCTCTCCAAAAATGTCACAGCGCGTCAATTCTACGCGGATCGCAAGCGCTGTGATTGGTCTGCTAGAACCCCTCCCTCCGTATGTATTGTGTTTTTTTTTCTTCACTTAAACATATTTTAATGTTACACCTTTTTTAAAATAAAACAAAGCAAATAACAAGTGTCTTATTATTTATTATACAACATAGCATATACATCACTCAGTTGTCCGCGACAATGTTGATCTGCCGTATGGTACCATTCCTTGTGGAGATTGAAAGAATGCCATCTTTTACTGTCACGGCTGATGCTTCTCCGATAAGCTGCTTCTTCTTCGGCTTTTGCCTGACACTGGGTTACACCAGCAACATGCCCGTGGACACTGCAGACTAGTGGTTTACATGTGTAATTGCACGTCGACACGGACAACGAAGCAGAAGTATAAATGAAAAGCGACGCATAGCCTACGGTGTAAAGGCTACGGCGTAGCTTCGACGCAAAAGTATAAATCAGCCTTTAACCTCAACAGTCTGTGGTCCTTGTTGCCTTATTCTCTTCATCATGACACAGACCAGTCAAGCACATCCACTCTGTGCCTGCAAAACCACACTGTTGTTGTACATGTGAATGAGGCCTGACTATTGACCAGGGACTTCCTGGGAAAATATTTTGTTTTGATGGCAGCATATGTCTCTGTACAATCCCAATATATGCCTCAGCCTCAATAGTACCTTCACACATATGCAAGTCACTCTTGCCTTAGGCACTGATCTACTCTCATACAGTGACAGATGTGCAGGGTTTTGCACCTGTCGCTGATAAAAGTCTGGATGGTCCCTGTGTCTTTGGCGTGGAGAGTAGAGGTCTGCATTCCTGCAGCTCTCCCGCGGGACCCGACCGGATTTTTTGCGCCGCGGGATTAAATTCCTGAAACAGAAAAATGTCAAACGAATGTAGTATTTTGACAAGACGAATAAGAATAGCTAATAGGCTATTTTTGTACAACCTACATTTTTATTTTTGAACAAAGAGTGAATATATAGCGGGAGCGGGTGGGTGCGGAATAGAACCTTGCGGGAGCGGGACTAAAAAAACAGTCCCGCGCAGACCTCTAGTGGAGAGCTCGATGTCTGTTTTTCCCAAAAACAAGCAGAAATGTGGACTTTCCTGACCACAGTGCACATTTCCACTGTCTTTCGCACCAGAGAACCTGACAGCATCTCTGCATAGAAACGATGGGTGGCTAAATTATTTGCAATCTTGCATTGAGAAATGTTATTTTTGAACAGATTCACAATTATCTCTTTAAGTTTGGCTCAAAGTGCTAATCCACGACCCATCTTTGCTTGCAAAGACTGGTATTGGTAGTTTTACCCAAAAATGACACCATCAACTATTACCAACTTTTCACTTTTATTTTGCTTCTGTCCCAACTTTTTTGAGTGTGTTGCATCTATCAAAATCGCAATGTGTTTATATTTACAGAATACAGTACGGATGGTCAAATACAGCTTAAATAATGTTTAAAGAGTCCCAGACAAGGGACAAGATTCCTATTGCATTTTACACCCCTTTTTTGGAAATGGGGTTTTATGTTAATTTTGCTTGATGTGCTTAACAAAATTGGCATGTAGGCATACCTGGAATATTTCCAAATGAATCGAGATCAGAATCAAGTCTGAGAACTTGTGAATCAGAAACTAATTAAATTGTGAAACTTGTGTCAATACCCAGGCTTATTTCAAAAGTTATTAAAGAATACTACTGAATTAAACAAGTGTCCACTTCCAAATACTTCAACTGAAGCTTCTCTAATCATGTGGACAGGGTCAACGGATGACGTACATTATGTTGATCTTCACATAATATGAATCCAGATGTGCTGAGTGTTTAGGTAACCTGCTCTGAAGTTTCACTTCCCCTTCTCTGTTATGCATTTCATACTGTCCTCATATATATATTTTTTCCTTTTTCATGTCTTTCTGTTTTCCCTCATCTTTTGCGTTTATTTAAAGTCCTTGAGTGTCCTCATCCTACCATTGCGCTGCTCTGCCAGGTTCCTCTGGTCTGGTCTGGTGTGGTAGAGTTGTCTCTTGGTGTGGGTTATTCTCAGATGAGTCTGTGTTTAATGTGGATCTGATCTGTGACGTTGTCAACAGGAGGCTCATAAGATGGTGCACGAAGCAAACCTGAAGCAAGCCACTGCTGAAAAACAACTGAAGGAGGCACTGGGAAAGGTGAGTAATGCTGACATGAAACAGCACTTTCTACATGATTACAAATAAACTAGCTAAACGAGAGAATACAGTGAAGTTCAGAGAAGAAAAAGCTAATTAAGAACAAACTAAACCATTAATATCTGTCAGTGTCACCAAGACAAAAGATTGAACTTAAACTGAGGTTATTTATTTATTTATAACATCTTATAGGCCAGATTTACTAACAACTTGCACTAGAACAAACCTAATGTCAAGATTTACTAAAGACACAGTGAAAAAAATTAGAGATGAAAAGGTGTGGACAGTTATTTGTGTGTCTGACCTTATTGCATACGCATTTGTAGGAGTTTCCCTTTCAGACGGTGAATTTATGGGAGGAGATTATTTAAATGATTCATGTAAAATTCTTTACTAAGGTTTGCAGTAGTATTTACTGGTATTTGCACAGTTATTTAACACCCAAAAAAGTATGTCTTAACCCAATTTGTGCTGGATTCAGGGGCGTCGATAGACTCTGAAAATAGATTTACTGAAGCACTATCGCCAGTAAAATATTACTCATAAATCCTTGTATGTCAATGTAGATTACTGTATACTGATCTGAAAACTCTTTTTATTTTTCTTATAATATTTTAGTGATTAAGTCTTGAGTTTTTTCTATCAGCTGTTTAAAATCACAACTTTAGAAATGGGTTTGCAAAAAGGTCTGAAATTGTTCATGATTAAGTTTGATTCATTCAAACGGTTCACTCACGCTCTGAATCATTTGCAGCTTTTTCTCACACTGAAAGACTCACAGAATATTTTTTAAGACCGAAAACACTGGAAGAGATTGACCTAAAATCCATTGAAGAAAACAAAACTTGGACTAAGATTAGGAAGCACACGAGTTTGAAATAGACAATATTATAAATATGACTGGATGAACCATGTGTGAAACCTACACACATCTGCCGACTGAGACTCATTGTACCGGGTTTAAAATTAACTTTCCCCATTTGCCAAATGAGAGTAAAATGATGCTTTGGTGAGCAAACAAAGCTGAGGTGACTTCAGGTTTTTTTTGGGGGGGAATGACATGGTTTATGCATCAAATGCATTGTTTAAATTGATAGAATGCTGGTCATATCCTTAGCTTTTTTTAATCTAACAAAAATTACATGATGAATCACTAGAAAAGATACACTAGAAAAAGCTCAGTGACTCTCATGTGTCCTGTGAGGAAGGTATGAGATAAGAAGATAGGAACTAAAGAAAATAAACTAATAAAACAAAACACACACACATCGGAGGTTCACGTCTTTTCTTCATCGTTTTGCGTCTCAGATTTTTAATGCAGAAAACATGTGAATGGCCTCTAATATCTTTATTAATTTTTCAGGGTTTTTTTTTATTTTGTGCATGTTATGTTTTGTAAATACCTGATTTTAAACCCCTGAAATCTCACCGGTCTTTCCTCTTGGATTCAGATTGATGTTCTTCAGGCCGAAGTGGCTGCTTTGAAGACTCTGGTCCTGTCAACCTCTCCCACATCCCCCTGTAAAGAAATGCCCCCCGGACCCAAAGCCGCTTTTAAGAAAGGCCACGCTCGAAACAAGAGCACGAGCAGCGCCATGTTGGGCAGCCAGCAGGAGGTCGCAGTGACGCAGCCCATTGTACGTGAGTGTAAAGAGGTTTGTATCTAGTGGTGAACGACCATTTGTGTAGGTAGCATCACTCCTACGGAAATTTCCCATATATCCCCGGGTTTGTTCCATGTCAGCCATTGATGTCTTTTTAATCACAAGCAAATGTATTTTATCTAAAGAGTTCATATGTAGCTTAATCTCCCTACATATCCAGTGCTCTTTTTGACTACACACTGAACTTTTCACTGAATTTTACAGCTGTTTACTGTATGTATTGATCTCACTCTGATAATCCAGCAAGGAGGTTAATGCAAAACATACTCGGTTACTAATGTAACCTCGGTTCCCTGCAGGCACGTGCACAGGTAGTGCTCAATCTGTGCAGAGCACATGCCCTTTTTGCCCTTACATTCCGAAGTGCCCTTTTTTTGGTGATGGTGTTGTTTTTTTTTCCTTCAATAAATCAATGATATTGGTCACCCTTTACCAGTCTTTAAAAGCCATATCATATGTCATTATAATAGTGTATAACATGTAGACCTATAGACCTAAGAAACCCTATATATATATATATATATATACATACATAATGGTTGTTATTAATAGTGAATAAATCTAAAGCTTTTGAGACTATTATTTTGCGTTATTTCATTTGTCATAAAGGGGGGGGTGCCCTTTTTCAGTTTCAGCACATGCCCCTCAAAAGGTCTGTGCACGGCCCTGGTTCCCTGAGATACGGGAACGAGTACTGCGTCTACTGCGGTTAGTAACCGAGTACGTTCCCTTTCGATACTACACTCGTACTGCGTCTTACTAGACGCATATGGGAACACAGTACAATCACGCTGTGCTAATGAAGTGGAACGACTAAAAGTATCAAACTTCCATTAGCAACCAATGCCCATAGAGAAGTTAACAACAACCCAAGGCTAAGACGGGCTGAGCTTCCTGAGGTCACACCCAGCCTGGTAACAAAGCTAGAGAACTTGGGCGTGATACGGCCAAGGGCTCTCTGCCATATCTGTTTACGCAGCGCGTGCCACTTCAAGCGGAAAGGACCCTGGCCTGCAAGGCCGGGACTTCCAGGTTATAAAACCTTGCGAATGTGGATGGCGAAGCCCAGCTGGCTGCCTCACAAATATCTGCAATGGACACACCACTGGACCATGCCCAAGACGAGGCGATGCCTCTAGTCGAGTGGGCCCATACTCCAATGGGGCATTGAAGGCCCAAAGGAGAGTACGCTAGCAAGATGGAGTCTACTGTCCATCTAGAGAGTCTTTGCTTTGTGACCGAAAGCCCTTTGGTGCAGTTACCGAAGCTGACAAAGAGTTGTTCCGACCGCCTATAGGGGGCGGAACGCTCAATATAGATTCTCAGATCGTTTTAACTGGGCAGAGCAGAGATAGCTCTCTGTCCTCTTCAGAAGGAGGAAGCGCGGAGAGCGTAATGACCTGTGCTCTGAATGGAGTGGAGAGCACCTTAGGTACGTAACCGTGCCTTGGTTTCAGGACGACTTGGTGTCGTTAGGCCCGAATTCCAGGCAGGCAGGGCTAATAGAGAGCGCCTGCAGGTCCCCTATTCGCTTTACTGATGCCAGTGCTAGAAGCAGAGCAGTTTTCAGCAATAGCGACCGAATGTTGGCAGATTGTAGCGGCTCGAAAGCGGGGCACTTCAGGGCCTTCGGCACAGGGGGCGGATCCCATGAAGGGGATCGAGGGGGACGAGGCAGATTCAGCCTCCTGGCACCCCTTAGGAAGCGGATAACTGCGCTGTTTCTGCCCACCGATTGGCCCTCAATAGGGGCATGAGAGGCTGCTATAGCCGCCACATAGACTTTGAGCGTGGATGGGGAGCGTCCCTTATCCAGCAGCTCTTGCAGAAATGACAATACCTCTGTCAAATCGGAAGTATAAGGGACTTTGCCACGGTTTAGACACCAAGCGGAGAAAAAAGACCACTTTAAGGTGTAGAGGCGTCTCGTAGATGGGGCTCTAGCCTCCGAAATTGTGTTGAAGACTCACTCTGGGAGGCTCGAAGGCTGAAACATAAAGAAGGAGGTTGGGCCAATCGTGAGCCAACGCGTCCCTGGTCTTTGAGAAATAAATTGGGCAGTGAGAGTGAAGAGGTCCACCTCGGCCTCGCCGAAGATCTCCCGAAAGTCGGTATGCCCTCGCACAGCACCCCCCAACCTGAGTTGGAGGCGTCTGTTGTGACAACTGTCCTTCTGCAAACCATCCCCATGGCCACGCCCTGTTCCATCCAGCGGGAGTTCTTCCAGGGGGCCAGGGCTGTTACACAGGCCTGACTCACCCTGATCTGCAGGCGTCCGTGACGCCATGCATGGGATGGAACCTGTGGTTTCAACCAGCGCTGAAGGGGACGCATACGAAGCAGACCCAACCGTAGCGCTGGCAATGCCGCTGCCATGAGGCCCAGCATCCTTTGAAACGCTTTGAGAGGGCGAGTGGTACCAATCTCGAAGGAGGTTGCCAGCTTCCGTATGGCCAGAGCCTGTTCCGGCATGACTACAGCTCTCATTTGGGCTGAGTCGAACAAGATATTCGCTGACTGGGGAACAATGAGCGTGCGTTCGGTCGAGCGTGAGATCGGTCAACCCGGTTGCTTATTCCCTGACCCCGCTGTTTCCCTCTCCGAGGCTCGCTGAGAGAGGAGAAACGGGAGAGCAGGGCTGCCTTCAGTGAAGACGGTCCGCGAGTGGAGAAGGGCGAGACTCATGCTTTCAACGAGAGCATTCCGTCTCAGTGAGAGAGCAGTCTCTGCGTGCGGGCTGCCCAGACAGGTGACGCACTCACTGCCCTTCTGCATCGTGCAAGATTCCCTGCACGAGCCACACTCGCAGCGTGACATTTGCAACAACGTCGCTAGAATTTGCTCTTATAGGGCTTACCTGCTTGAAATAAGATATTTCAATATCGCCGGATGGCGGCAGGGGAACAGGACCGGAACTACTGCGATGCTGAGGGGCGAAGAGAGCCGGTCAGCCGAGCAGGGAGGTCTCAATCCAGCTGCAAGGCATGTCAACAGCGAGCAGGCTTTCAGGATCAGCGATGAGCGTAGAGTCGTCGCTGAAGGAGAAGAAATCTGAGAATCCTTTGGCGAACGCCCACTTGTATAGCCAGATGCCCCGCCCATTCTGGCGGGCTTTGGCAGGCTTGGCGGGCTTCGTCGCCATAGGCTCGTGCAGCTCCGCTGCCTAGCCATTGGTTCGTTTTTTAATACACTGCACGAACCAATGGGCGTGCAGTTTCATTGCATGAATGAAAAAAGGCTTCAGTTCAGGAGAAAAAAGTATTTTTCCCCATATGCGTCTAGCAAGACGCAGTACGAGTGTAGTATCGAAAAGGAACTATCATTGACCTTCAAAGGAAAATAAAACTGTGTGTCATCATCATAACAATGATAAGTGACATTGTGTTTTTGACAAATAGGACCTAGTGGTAATGTATATAGGAAAAACAAGATGGGACCTAGAATGGAGCCTTGAGGCACCCCACAAACACTCTATAAGCAGAAGAAGTTGAGTCATTTCATAGTTCCACAGAAAAACTTCTGTCCTTTAAATTGGAAGAAAACAGTATAAGGGCATTGCCTCAAATCCCTGCCTAATGAATTAAATGCTCTAAAAGAATTCCATAATCTATAGTGTCAAATCCTGGTAAGATAATGGAGAACAACTACACAGTTGCCAAAATTGACAGAGAGCAAAAGGTAATTAGATATTTTGAGGTGGACAGATCTGAAATCTGATTAAAATAGACAGCCTTCTCCAGAATTTTAGATATAAAATATAATTTAGCCCCATATGCGTCTAGCAAGACGCAGTACGAGTGTAGTATCGAAAAGGAACTATCATTGACCTTCAAAGGAAAATAAAACTGTGTGTCATCATCATAACAATGATAAGTGACATTGTGTTTTTGACAAATAGGACCTAGTGGTAATGTATATAGGAAAAACAAGATGGGACCTAGAATGGAGCCTTGAGGCACCCCACAAACACTCTATAAGCAGAAGAAGTTGAGTCATTTCATAGTTCCACAGAAAAACTTCTGTCCTTTAAATTGGAAGAAAACAGTATAAGGGCATTGCCTCAAATCCCTGCCTAATGAATTAAATGCTCTAAAAGAATTCCATAATCTATAGTGTCAAATCCTGGTAAGATAATGGAGAACAACTACACAGTTGCCAAAATTGACAGAGAGCAAAAGGTCATTAGATATTTTGAGGTGGACAGATCTGAAATCTGATTAAAATAGACAGCCTTCTCCAGAATTGTAGATATAAAATATAATTTAGAAATTGGCCAATAATTATTTAAAAATAAAGGTTCCAAAAAGACTAGGCTTTTTGAGAAGTGTTTGCACCATGCTGTACTTAAAACATAATGGAACTATACCATTCACTAAATTTCTCTTTACAACTGACAAAAGACTGGTACAAACAAAACCTAAAAACAGAAAATGAAGGAAAACAATATATCCTAAAATGTCCACAAGATGAGAAAGAGAGACCGGTTAAAAATGTGTTGAGTATACACAGCCAGAACTGAGATGTACGTAGACAGTAATGGTCAGTAGGAGAAATTCTTGTTCTAATCGTCTCAATCATACCTGTAAAAAAATGGAAAAGGTTTTCTAGCTTATTAGGGTTGAATCAGGAAAAGTAGTCAAGACAGTTAAGGTCAAGTCAAATGTATTTGTATAGCTCTTTTCATAATACACATCGTTCCAAAGCAGCTTTACAGAAAATCACGATGTTTGTAATATCCTAACATCTATGCCTTACATAGATGTCGCGTTTAGCAGATTGGAGCTGATTAGATTAGACAGTATATCTACCTTTACATAAACAGCTGGGTGATAATATAGGTACATTTTGCTATGATATAAACAATCAAGCAGATTTTCTATATAGAATATATGGCTTGACCTGTGCATACTGTATGTATGCAGATAAAGTTGAATATATGCATGCATGCAAGCTTGCTTATTTTGCTCAAGAGCATGATCTATTTAAGTCCAGGTCATACTAACAAGAAAATTCTAACCACAGCTGCAGTTCAACCACATAACTTTGCTATTGTTGGTTTCAGGAAACGCCAAATCGTTCATCTCTGTTGCTAATGACAGAACTTGCTATCATTGTTGGCTAACAATGCTTGGGGGAAATGCACCTCTGTTTGACTTTCTTCTGTGAATCACAAAAGAAGATTTTAAAAGATTACATACTGGGCATTGTTTTCCATATTATGAAAGTGAACTGTGACTGAAGCCACACAGTTTATGATCTTTTATGAAAGTTTCCTGACCATCTTCCTTTCATCCAGCATTGTGGACTTTAAAATCTGTGTTATAATTGTGGATATTAAATAGTATGTGTGCGTTTTTGACAATATGTGTTTGTTTGTTTGTTAGATTGATTCACTGCTCTTCAACGAGTTCAAAGTGTGGAAAGAGGAGCCGATCCTGGAGAGAAGCTGCTCCTTCCTCGAGCGCATTTACAGAGAAGACATCCACCCATGTCTGACGTTTTCTAAGAGTGAGGTATGCTTCTGCTGTCATCCCTCGGTAGAACTAAGTAGCACCTTCTTTCTACTTTATTTGATAAACATTAGTTTCTGTAAATTATTAGCTCCAGTGAGCACGATACGAGTGTGACAGCTCTGGGCTAATAAATGAGCTCTCCAGCTGCTCTCTGCTGGTTGAATCTACTCATGAATTGCTAAAAACATGAATGTCAACTGTATGAAACTAGGTTACAAAGCTACACGCTGCTCATAATGTGAAGTAGTTAACTAAAGTCAAGCTTCCTAATTAAAAAAGTAATGCACTACACTGCATGTAACTAATGGAAAAGTTGATAACTGCACATATGCTGTACAATGGGGCAATTTTGTCTTTAAATTATAAGATTGTATAATTCACATTTTCAAACAGCTTTGATCTAGCACAAAACATTGAGCATATCATTTAAGGTGGCAGAATCAAAATGTATATATTTATGCACATACTCAAGAAGTACATCTTGACCTGCAAAAAATACCATTTTAAGGCATATAGACTTTACAGTGAAATTGAGGAAAAATATCCTACTTTTACTAAGTGCTTTTAATTTTTTTTACATTAGAAATGCTCTGTTTTCATAGTGTTTGTAAACCAATTACTTTATTCAGGGTTCTTAACAAGTCTTAAATTTAATTTATAATTGTAAGAGTTCTTAAATTTGGGGATTGCAATATGACTTAATGTGATTATTAAACTTCAAAAGTCTATGATTTAATAAACATCAGTGCTGCACATTGAAAGTAAAATATGGCACAGTTGTGTCCTGGCTCATTGTTTAAGAGCATTTTGCTATCAGTGAATACAGTGCATTTATGCCAAGTGATTGCTTATGATCTGCTGTTAATGAATTATAACATTTACTTTATGGTTTCTTTATATTGTAATATGCTGTAGATGCTCATAAGTGCATATTTTATCTCTCTCATCTTTTTGAATGAGCAGCTAGATGTAGTAAAGCATAAACATTTCAAAATAATAGTCTTCTAGTGTATTTTGGGCTTGGGATATAAATGAAAGTAATTTTATGCTTATGGTCTTGAATGTAAATAGATTTTACAGCACAATAATTTTTTAAAGACATTATTATAGTTTGAGAAAAAAAAGAAAAATATCAAAATTAAGTCTTACATTAGTCTTTTGTAAAAACTTAACAGGTAAGCCTGTGCCATATATTGTTGAATAGAACAAAAAAATAGTACAAAAAGCATGTTTATTTCAGTTATAAACAACGAAATTGGTATGAAAAAAACTGTACACGCATGCAACAGAACACTTTTTTAAGAGAGTTTTTTTGGTCTTTTGATCAAAACCTTTGGGTGGGGTAAGGGCTTAACTTGTGGGTAATGATTAAAATGAAGCAGTAATTCATCATTAAACCAGTTCATTAAAACTACTCATTCAAACTGACTCAGTAAATTGAATCCGGCTTCCAAATGCTATTTGAAAGAGAAAGGACAGTTTAGGACACTTCTTTAAATGTGTATTTTGTGCATGGCTTATGTATAGTTTGTGTGATCCACAGCTCGGATCGGCGATCCTGGAGGCGGTGGAACAGAACACACTGAGCGTGGAGCCGGTGGGATTCCAGCCTCTGCCGGTGGTCAAAGCATCTGCTGTTGAGTGTGGAGGACCCAAGTGAGTATGGCTGAAATTACAGTCACTTGACACAAAGCCTGTGTCTATAGTTTGACAGATCTATAAATACTCTATTTCTCTAATGTTGCTGTTTATTTTTATTTCATCGTGCTTAAAAGTGTTGTGTGGATCACGTGTACTGAACAGCCTGCCAGCATGACTTTCTTTCGTCATTCTTTCTTTCTGTATTTGTGTCCTTTTGTTGATTTTGTTCTTGTTCCGACGGGCTTCCTGTGGCAGCAGGATGGCACAGACTCTCGTGTAAGTGAATCGTGATCAGACCCTTAAGTCCCCCTGATCTGACCCGTGCCGCCCTGTCTCCCAATCCTTGTCTTGATTTCCCTAGTGTCTGTTTCAGGGAGTTCATTTCTCAGTACCTCATATCTATATTCGTTATTCACCCAAGTGTTAATTTACAGTCCTAAATCGCTCCTCAGATGTCCATTAGGTTTGTAGTATAATATATTTCTAAAAGCTTTCAATCTCTTTCCCGCTGTGCAGGAAATGTGCCCTGTGTGGTCAAACCAAAACCTGCAAGCACAGAATCAAGTTTGGCGACTCCAGCAACTATTATTATGTATCTCCGTTTTGCCGTTATCGGGTGAGTATGGTATTGCCTTGTTATAGATTTCACAGCATCTCCTCTGTAATTATTTGAAAGCCACCTATTATTTGGTGTTTAGTGAAAAATGGATGCTTGGGTAGATCGTCATCAGAAAATATTCATATATTTCTCATTTTGTTGTGTTGCATATTGAAAAGAAAGCATATTTATGTGTTTCAGTGGTTGTAGAATTAATGTTTTAAATATCAAAGCGAACATATTAAAAGTTTAACATTAATATCAGAAAATATTTGGCAATGTGCTGATGCTTCTAACATCAGACCATCCTACCAAATCAATCATCAATTGCAAAGAAGGGACCTGGAAATCTGCTGTAATGTTTCATCTAGATTCACTTCAGCAAATTTGGTATCTTTGATAAGGTGACTAGATTAAAAACTCATGAAATAATGGGAAAATGGTTGAAGACTGATTTAAGACCAGCGAAAAAAAAAACCTCTGAAATAAAATACTGTGCTTAAAGGTGGGGTATGTATTTTTTCAAAAACGCTTTAGAAAACTGAGTCGGGCTGAGTACCAAAACAAACTTGTAGCCAATCAGCAGTAAGGGGCGTGTCTACTCATGATGCGGAGGAGAGAGCGCTCAGTGCACAGGACGGACATTAGCCGAGCGACGACAGAAAGATAGAGATGGCGGATAAAAAAACAAAAGAGGAAAACGGAACAAAAGAAGGCTTATGATAATGCAAAAAGTAGGACCTGTGTAAATATCGGAAGGTTCATATTTTGATTTTGGGAGTCCCCAACAACGCGTTGACATGCATGCAAGGTCAAAAAACACTTTAATTGTCTTATAATATGCATTTATTTTTACCTTATGCCTAGTTCACACTACAGGATTTTAAGCCCAAATTGCAAGTTAACGAGCTCGCCGACAGGTCGGGCTGTGATCGGGGGGAAATCAGCGGGTGATCGGCGCTCGGCAATCTTTATGTGTGAACAACACAACGATCCATCAAAGAGGCTCGCTAGCGTGTCGCCGACACCTCGCCGACGGCAAACAAATATCTAGCATGCCAAATATCTGGACTGGTCGGCCGACTCGACATCACGTGGTGTCAGGTGTCGTAACGAGCTACAGCCAATGAGAGAGCAAGGCATGGGTTGAGGTCCCCCGGAAGAAAAACAACAGCAGCAACATGGCCTAAAGAAAAGTTTGGACACAATAAATGGAGCAAAATTTTTCATTGAGCAAACAGCTTGCAGCGCTAATTTCTTCCCGACATCCATTTTCAAATAAACAACTCCTGTTTCACGTGTTGTTTCATGTCATTCCCGTTCCAATTCTCGTGTGTGTTTTCGTGACAAAACGTGGTTTGTAGAGTCGTTGGGTGACAGAGTTGTTGTCAGCTTGTTTAGTGTGTAACCCCCGGTTGCGGATCATTTACATAGAGTCACGTAGTGTGAACACCACAACGACTTAAAGACAGACAATCAAGTCATGTAGTCTGAACAGCACAGCGATCTGCCGACGTTTAAAGTCGTGTAGTGTGAACTTGGCTTAACACCGTGTCTACACCGGACGCGACAGTTGTCACGCCTCGCCGCAACAGCTAAAGTCTGTCTACACTGGACGAGACAAAGCGACCATTGAAAATAATTTTACATTTGTGTCAATACGTCATAAATAGAACGCAGCAGCAGTTTTCTGTCGGGGATTTGTCGTGCCGCACCGTGCCGCATCCAGTGTAGACAGCATCACTGATTATAATGAGTTCTATAGTATTTTGTTGCGCCGCTCTCGTCCGGTGTAGACACGGTGTAACATTGGTTTTGCTATGTTTCACAGAACTAATCGTTGCCTGGGTTGCGTACGTATGTG
>NW_015536460.1:271737-280787 GCF_001515605.1 Sinocyclocheilus anshuiensis | reverse complement strand
TATGTGGGGGGCGGAGCTATCAAAATAGGGGCGAGACCCTTTTGGGGTAGGGCCGTATTTGTTTTGGTGATTTGAAATATCAACACTGGCTACCAGAAATCACTTACCCCACCTTTAATGAGACCGTAAATGTGACTTGGGCCTGAATGTGAGGGAGGTGTGTCAAAGACTATAGAATACCCAAGACGTGTCACTTGTATAGTTTTGAATGGGGAAAAATGCAATGCTTAATATGGCCGCTCAATTGCAGGAAGCCCCGCCTTCTGAATGAAAGAGCCAATCGCTAATCAGCAAAGTCAGCGCATCACTGCAACTGCCGTTAGAAGTCCCGGTTGCTATAGAAACAGTCAGCATTCTGAGACGTGCGCTCAGGACTGCGCATGCGCACTGGCTGATCTAGCCTGAAAAATATGCTAGTTATGACACTATTTGAGCAAAAGAAACAACATTCATGATACAGTTGTCAGATTTCTTTGGTGATTTCAAATATGAATTTTAATCGTAAGCTTAGTGAACAGTTTTGGAGAATTTGATGTTTCCCCATTCAAAGTGATAGGAGCTGCACTTGCATGCCCGAGAGGCGTTTCAAAGATGGCCGCCGAGTGACATGACTTGCCTTAAAGGGACTTTGGATGTTTCATTCTGGAGAAATTAATCTTCATCAAAAAAAACAAAAAAAAAATCACATTTGATTACACCACAAGCCTATATTGGACAAGCGGTTCATAAATGTAATGAAATTTGTGAAAAACAATTTAATTTTGGAAGTTTAACGAATGAATACATTTTATATACAAATAGATAGCAAAATCTGCAACATTACAAAATCTACATTACTGTGTCTGCCCATGACTTCGTAACTGAGAGAGAAAACTGCCTGCAAGAAATGTCAGAGAAACTAATTTCACCATGTTTGGAGAGGCTCCTCCCAAACCTACATTTAGAAGTTAAAGGGTTAGTTCACTCAAAAATGAAAATTCAGTCATTAAATTATTGTAGAACCACTGTAGTCACGTCGACTGTTTTAACGACGTCTTTAGTACCTTTATGGATCTTGAAAGTTTGGGTGGCATTGCTGTCAATGGAGGCCTCTCTGAGCCATCGGATTTGATCAAAAATATCTTAATTTGTGTTCTGAAGATGAACGAAGGTCTTAGGGGTGTGGAACAACATGAGGGTGAGTAATTAATGACAGAATTTTCATTTTTGGGTGAACTAACCCTTTAAATTTACCATTATTAATCAAATCCTTCCAGTGTTGATCATGTTTGTACTGTCAGAGTAAATCTCAAGATATTTCACCACAGTATCAAAAAAACTCAACATGTAATTCTATTTTGAAAAAAGCCTGTTATACCATAATAAGGGTTTAATTATATTGCTTAATTTTTTCTTTAGATTTAGACTCATTTGTAGTACTGAGGTTTGTATAAATGTCACTTTTCTTCTCTACCTACATCAGATCACATCTGTCTGCAACTTCTTCACCTACATTCGTTACATCCTCCAAGGACTAGTCAAACAACAAGATGGTAAGCTAATAATTCATCTCTTATAGTCACATCGTTCAAAACTTGATACAACTTTGTTTTAGTTTCACTTACAAAAGTAATTTGTTGTTACAGCATGAAATCATTGTGTATTCAACTGAATATGTTATGTAAGGCATTTACCGATAAATGCGTTATTCAAAATTCAAATACTTTTTTTTCTGCTTCTGCTAAAAAGCTACTTTTTGGCTTCTTTGGCCGCACAGTTGCCAAGATTTTATTACCAAAACATACAGTATCAAACCATTAACCTTCAACCTACTAAAATATCAGTTTAAGTTACTGATAATTTAAGTGTGCAAACAAGTTAAAATAAAATATTCCATATAGTAATTAAAAATGAAGAAAAAACTAAATTTGTGTAATTGTGTGGTGACAACAAAAACAGATGTAATGTGAAAATGCAAGCTTACTAGTTTTGCATCATTTGAATCTGCTGCAGGAGAGAGGAAGACTTGTTCTGACTGGATCATTGAATCAGCAAGTTGTTGACTGGAGAACAGTTGCAGTCGGATCAGAACAATAAGCGAATGAATCATTCATTGCGATCTGTGAACTGATTCAAAAGGTTCATTGAAAAGAATCAGCTCATTTATGAATCGAAGAGGGTGTTATTTTTTTCAGTTTGAAATAATGAGGAACAATATGTTTTTATGTAATGTAGCTGACTTAAAAAATACAGTATAATACTTCGAATGTAGTGAAGGTAAAAGTTTCCCAAAATAGAAATACAATTAAAAAAAATGACCTTAAAGGGGTCATATGATGTTGCTAAAAAGAACATTATTTTGTGTATTTGGTGTAATGAAATGTGTTTATGCGGTTTAAGGTTCAAAAAACACATTATTTTCCACATACTGTACATTATTGTTTCTCCTCTATGCCCTGCCTTTCTGAAACGCGTCGATTTTTACAAAGCTCATCGGTCTGAAAAGCAAGGTGTGCTGTGATTGGCCAGCTATCCAGTGCGTTATGATTGGCCGAATACCTCAAGCGTGTGACGGAAATGTGTCGATGATTCAAAAAAATAAAAACCCATTATAAACGTAAAGAATATCTCTTTGGATTTGAGACTTTAATCTTTGCAACTTTACAGATCTTCTTTATGCACCAAGAGCTTGTAACACTCCAAAGAGAAAGGAAAAATTTAAATCGCATCATATGACCCCTTTAAAGTAAATTAACAAACTAATAATACTTTAATACATTACTGTTCACCACTGTATAAAACACAGGATTTGTTCATGTGACGGTTGTTTGCAAATGTAAAAATGCAAAAAAAAGTTTGTTCTTATGAAAGTTTCCCTTCTAACACATCATGGCGCTGTGTTTTACCAAGCAGAGCAGATGTTCTGGGAGGTCATGCAGCTACGGAAGGAGATGTCCAACGCCAAGCTGGGGTACTACAAAGACGAACTGTGAACAGAGCCATCACTGTGATGTTAATGTCGTCATCTTAACCCGATGGAGTTTACCAGTCCTGTCAGAGTGGCTTCCCAGGGACCACCACACCTCATTATATTAATTGAAACAGAAGGAGAAGATGACACTAAAGCATGAACTGTAGCTGGAGGTTGTGTTCTCTCTGAAGAATCTACAACGAAGGATGAATCACACTCCAATAAATGCGTCTCAACCTCTCTTAGATTGATATGTTCAGTGCTGTAGCTAGCTGTGTGCTGTTATGCTGTTGTGTTTCTATATCTGGAATGTTCTGTGTGTATTCTCTCGGACCACTATGTGTATTTCCTCATGAGTCTCATCTAGCCTCCCTCATTTTGATTTTAGTGCCTTTCTGGAAGCCTGAATAAAGTTGTGCACCTCCAGAGGAGAATTAATGCTGGTGTTTGTCCTCATGAAGCGGTGATCTCTCAGAGCCACAGCATGTGAAGATACATGAAGACTTTCTCTGCTGTAAAGGGCCGTTCCCACCAAGGACGATTAATATAATGATATTACTGTAACTATAAAAATGTGATGATCACTCCAATTCTGATTGCCTGTTAGTGTTTTTATTGTTCATGAGCTGGAAAAAGGGACCGTGTTTAAAGGGTTAACTCACCCAAAAGTGAAAATAATTTCTCTCCCTCATGTCATTCCAAACCCATATGACTTTAGTAAAACTTCGAAACACAAATGAAGATATTTTTTAATGAAACCTTGACTTGACCAACTTTGAAAGTCTAAGTAGCCAAAACGTATATCCAAAAAGGACATAAAAGCTTTGTAAAACAAATCCATATGGATCTGGCAGTTTAATTCAAAACTTACCCCTTTAACTTTTAATCTAAACAATGATTGACACACATAGATTTGGTAAACAGAAGCGTATGCATACATTGCAAAGTCTATATAACCTTTTTGTATCTTTTAAGTTTTGGTTACTTGGATTTTGGACTTCTAGCAATCTTTTATTTTGGGGTAAAAAAAAAATAAAACCCTTTAAAACTTTTTTTTCCAGCTGATGAATGCTAAAAATACTGAAAGGCCATCTCAATTCACCCAACGAGGCAGATGACAAAATGCGCTTATAATAAATAGAACATGACTGTTTGTTGGTGTGGATTCCAATATAGTTAATTTTAGTTATCAGTCTTGGTGTGAACAGGCCTTAAATGTGGCTGGCAGGAACATTATCATTTAAAATAATTTTATAAAACATCATTCTGTATTCTGGTTGGAAAAGCCATGTAAAAAAAAGCCAACAGTCAACTACACTGTTCTTGTTAGTAGCATGGAAATCATTTATTTAAATTGTGGTTATATTATATACATAAAGCGAGCAAAGAGTGCATTGTTAAGCACTGAAACTTTTTATGCAATGGGATTAGATCAAAATATAATGCTTTAATCAACACTTTTCATGATTAGTTGATCTCAGCAGCTGTAATAGTAAAAACGTAGTAAAAGTTTTCAGAAGAATTCCACATTTAAAACTTATATAATATGCAAAGATGTTAATCAATCTTAGATTGAAAAGGTAGGTTTTGAAGGAAAAATCAAAATGGCGGGCCGGAAGTTTTGCTGTTTATAGCATAATTAGTATCAATGTTCTCGGCATGATCCAAGGAATCTATCAAGATCTTGTCACGATAAAAGGACCCAGAAGCAAAGGCAAGTCAAACAGAGGATTTTATTGTCCACAAAACAAACTCAGGCAGTCTGCCGTTCACTGGCTGTGTCCGGCGGTCGCAGAACTGGGTATTAACACAGAAGAACTGGAACATAAGGGTTGACTTGACTTGAGAGTTCGGGGCGACACCCTGGGCCGCAGGGCGAGGAGCGACTACCTCTCGAACTGCTGGCAGTGGGTAACTGGGAGACTGGGCAGAAATCCAGGTAAGTAACACCCAAGCGCTGATTGTGATCGTGAACAGCTGAGTCTAGGATAGCACAGCACGAAATAGAAAAGAAAACTAGAGTCAAACCTGGCTCATGACAGTACCCCTCCCCCGAGGAGCGCCCCCAGGCGCTCACGAGGAAGGAGACTGGCAAGAGCGACGGAAGTCCTCGATGAGCGAGCGGTCCAGAATGTCCCGGGCCGGGATCCAGCTTCTCTCCTCTGGGCCGTACCCCTCCCAATGAAAATATGAAAATGTTCCCCAATGAAAAAATGACAATGTCGTCCAGGTACACGAAAACGAAGACATTGAGCATGTCCCTAAGGACATCGTTCACGAGCGCTTGGAAAACAGCTGGAGAGTTGACGAGCCCGAACGGTAGAAGCCGGTATTCAAAGTGGCCTAAGGGCGTATTGAAAGCGGTCTTTCACTCATATCCTTCCTTGATGTGCACCAAAAGATACCCATTGCGAAGGTCTAACTTTGTGAAAATCCTTGCTCCCTGCAAGATCTCGAAGGCCGGCGACATAAGTGGCAACGGGTACCGGTTCTTAACTGTTATGTCATTCAACCCACGATAATCTATGCAGGGACGCAATGAACCATCCTTCTTTTTCACGAAGAGAAACCCCAAGGGGAAGCAGCCCGGGAACGACTGAATACCGACTGAATAATGATCGTGGTACTCCTTCGGGACACCAGACAAATCGCCGGGTTCCTCCTGAAACACAGAAACAGAGGACACAACAGGCACAGCCGAGACAAGACACTTAACATGACAACATAAACTCCAAGACATTATGGTCCCCTCTACCCAGTTAATTTGGGGATTATGCTGAGTTAACCAGGGGTGCCCTAAGACGATAGGCACTAGGGGGGAATGAAAAAGAAAAAATGAAATTGTCTCTTGGTGATTGCCGGAAACTGGACACCTTGCGGCAAAATGCCCCTGAGCACCACAATACATGCAGAGACCCCTGAGATACGGTCGAACACCTTTATCATCTCCTCCTTAAACGAAGAAAGGTGAGGAGCGACTACCGCTCAGACTGTACGGACCGGAGGAGAGCGAACTGCTAGCAGCAGGTAACTGGGAGACTGGGCAGAAATCCAGGTAAGTCACACGACTGGACACGACTTGACAACTCAGGACTGGATTCGACTAGATCACACCACAGACGGGATAAAGTAGCCAAGAGACTGACATCAAAGCACAATAATCTGGCAAAAGACCTCGTAACACGCAGAGAAAATTAGGAAGGAAAATCAGCATAAAGAGGGAACAGGTGTAGTCCCAATCACTGGGTCTAGGATAGCACAGCACGAAATAGAAAAGAAAAGAAAACTAGAGTCAAACCCGGCTCATGACAGATCTATCAAGTCTCTTGACAACAGGCAAAATTGATCAAAAGCAGAATTTTTGACAACAAGGTGGCGCTGCCCCAAAACTTTTTTAGCACCTTTAGAACATATTGAGTTTCACAACTAGGCGATGTGCAGGTAACGCCATAGACTCAAAAGAAGATGACTAACAATTACAATATTTACATACACACCTTTCGTGCTTGCCCCCTAATAATGATTAAGATGTATTGTAAGGTATATTGAAAGGTGAATGAAAAAGCTCTTGTGTGATATTGCTTAATAATTTAAGCATGACTTTGCAGTTTTAATTACATATTTATGAAAAAAAACAACTTTATTTTAAGGTGTCCTTGATACACATTACATGTACTTACTATTATAATAACAATTAATTATGCATAATTACGTACAAGTAACCCTAATCCTAACCCTAACCATATAGTAAGTACATGTAGTTAATTAATATTACTCAGTACTTAAATGTATAATTACACTGTAACAAGGACACCTTAAAATAAAGTGTGGCCAAAAACAAAAAACAAATTTTGTTCACTCAGCAGCCATACTTTTAATGTGCCCAAGTGGATATTACATGCAAGTACAGCTCTGAAATGTCTGTAAATGTCAAAAATACTTTTACACATTTTTTAAAAACATAATTAAAGTATTAAATTAAATAATCATCAGTTTCTTTTCTTTTTTTATTCATTTATGGACAAGTGAATCCTACTGCTGTTTTATCATTTACCAAACAACTAAATGCTTAATAAACTACAATGGAATGCCTCCTGGTTACAAAACATCATAACAACCACTATGACAACTATACAGCTAAACTATATGAATATGTGGGTTCTGTCTTAATTTTGGGTATGTGCAACCACTATATTTAATTTGTGATCTAATTTTATCATTAATGCTGTTGAAGTGAATTTTGCTCCGTTATTATTATATACAGGTGTCCAGGATATCAGTGATCTATTTGCACAGAAACACACCCATCAATCCCTTCAGCTCTTGTAGCATGTCTGTGTGTGATTACCTCATAAAGCAAAGCTTCCTTTATGGCCTCCTACAGGTGTTTGCTCGGCAGTGGGTGGATTTTGCCTCTAGGGTCAGTGAACAAAGTACATGTGAGACTGCACGACGACTGCCATTTTCATTGAATAAGAACCTCTTTTTTTTCTGTTTCTATATACATTACTAAATATTTTAATGTAAGAATACATCTATCTATGGTGTATGTGGAGTTACTGATGGAGCTGTTTACTTTAATGGGTCGAATCCAACAGAACCGAAGTCTACATTTTGGGGGGAAAGGTAGAACCTTTTTTGTTTTTGTATAAACAAAATCTAAATGTATTGCTATTGTGATCAATTCAAGGGGATGGGCAGTTTAACTATATTTACATTGTACAACTTTAGTTTATTATATTAGCAGGTTGTAGTGAGGATTTTAGATGACTGAATTTAATGTAATCTAACCTACATTATATTAAGATGATAATATAATATGGTAATTTCTGTTGATATGATGTGTATGTGAAGTTTGCGAACAGTCAGATCAGCTAAAATGGCTGCCGCCATGATCAGTTTGAGCTTGTGTTAGGAGGGCATACATTTTCAGTTTTGTTCAACTTTGACTTTAAATGTTCAAGTTTAGAAGTATTACAAATTTGTTAAAGGAAGTGCAACCAAATTAGTATAACAGTAGTATTGAATATATTTATAATATCATATTGTTAGGTGGATCAGTTTAATCTGAATATACTTTGTGTGAGATCATGAAATTGTGTTCGTCATATTACATTAGGAGCACATCAAAAAGGAATTCAATGTGGTTGTGTGCTTGACACAAACAAACTGCCAATCTTTCTCATTTTTCTTAAGTGGGGAAAGGTGAAGTGATTAGTATTTGAGTAAATTCATACTATCTCTCCATGTCAAAGACACAGCCTGTCCCATTTTGTTCACACAGTGCTTTTACTGTAGAGGGTTTGACATAACTGGCATTAAATGAAATTCAGAAAATCCGCAGCTGATCCAATGGATGTCCTAGGAGAAAATGAGGCACTGCAGCAGTTTTTTAATGGTAAGAAACCTAAACCACATTCACTCGACTTACCTTACAGTGTTCTTAGTTAAACAACTGCTTTTGCTGGTCAGGAGTATTGTCATCATGGGATCAGATGTATTTTCAACCTCCTTTTCATGTTTCATGTATGTCACTATCAGCTATTATTTCTGTGAAAATGACATAACATTGAAGTCTGGTTACAAACCAGGAATTTGTTATTATGAATTTATTATGCTGTGCGAACAACATAGATTAAGAACTGTAAATGTAAAGATTGTATGGAGGTTGTTTTTTACATGGTCAAAGCACATATAATGTAGGTGGCTGTAATCTATACAGTATAAAGGTACAGTTTACCATCAATAGTTCAAGGCCACAGATCTATAAAACCAGAAGAGCAAACAGATCAAGGCCATACATTCATACATATGTTCATTGTCTCATTGTTTTTTCTATATAGTATATCACTTTTATAATTCTAGAATTTTAGATTTGTATTTTATTATTGCACGGTGTGTTGATTTTATTATGTACGCTGTAAACCATTTCCAGGTTCTGGTGCCATTTCTTGATATTTTGGTGATTGTACATTCAGCCTGTTTTGTCTTGCTAAGGAACCTCAAGTTCATTATCCTTATTCTCTAGAGTGGCTTTTGTCTGAGATTTATTTTAAGGTCCATCTGGGCTGTTTGTTTGGTAGTGTTAGTGGATAATTTA
>NW_015536460.1:260602-271727 GCF_001515605.1 Sinocyclocheilus anshuiensis | reverse complement strand
ACGATTCTAAGGGCCCGACGGAAAAGAGGAAAGCAGGGGATCGAGTTAATATGCTGTCCTGGGGGTCCAGAAACCATAGCGGCGCCCCTGTCTGATGGCCTCTGGAAGCTGGTTTCTAGACCAGATCATCTGTGTATTGTGAAAGGTTCTTCAGGTCCCTTACCTTTCTTGGTGTGGTGTCCAGGTATCTGATGATTGGTGAGACATCCAGTAAGATATTTGTCAAGGCTTTGAAATTTCTCAGAAGTGTCTCAGAAGTAGTGATTTTGTACTGTGTCTAGAGGGATAGATGCTTGCATGTTCCATTTTAACTGTTCAAAAACAGTCTGTTAAGGTGCAAGGTGCAGTTACATAAACAAAGGTCTATTTTTAATAGAGTAGTATATGTATAATACACAGCTCACACAGAAGTCTCTTTCAAAACAAGCAGCTTTTTTTTCAACATAGCAAAATCATGTGACCAACTTGAAAATGAGCGAAATCTGCATGAGGAACTTTTTCACCCTCAAGCGAAATCTTGCCAAGCACAGTAAATGTGACCGCATATTTATGCCATTTGATGTTGCAAAGTTGGTAACTTTAAATTTGGTTGAATACTAAAAAAAAACAAAAAAAAAAAACAAAGCTCAAACTACTTGTTTGAAGCAAGAGAACCAATGAGTAAAATAAAGTGACTTAAAGCCACATTTCATCAAACCCCCTTCACAAAATTCATCACATGAGGAGAAATTTAAACAAGAGACAGTATTGTAACATATTTTTTATTCCATCAGGACAGGATGTGAGTGGTGTGTTAGAGAGTGCCGTGGTAGACACCAGTATTCTGGAGCAGTATTTGAGCAATGAGACAGATCCCACTTTGTGAGTTCTTTCAAATATTCCAAGTAACATAATTTCAAGTAAAGTCCACTTAGCCTCCTCTAAATGACTGGTTGCCACAGAAAATGGTTATTTGTTTTTTTTTAGCATGTTTTTCTGATTTCTTAGCATATTACCCGAGTCACCACCAGATTCAGAATCAGAGCGTAGTTCTCCACCACAAATACCAGGTGAAGTCTTCTATGATCTGAAATCCCAACCTCAAAGTTCTTTTTATTGCTGCTTGTAGTCATTATACAATCTGTATTTTCACCAGATTCAAGATGGCCACCGGAACAAAGCAGCAAGGATGTGTATAGCCTATCAGAAGACTCCTTCCCTCTATCTTGTCCCTTTAAAGACAGGAAACATGATGTTGGCAGACCCCTTGGAAACCACATTAAAGCCATTTCACCCGCTTTGCTCCCTCAGTGCAGTCTCAACACAGCTGAGAGTTACACACAGGCAACCACATCCCATAATGCACCCATCCATGGTGTCCCGCTATATACTCAGTGCCCAGCGATGGGCCCTCCAGCAGGACATATGCCAGCTAGTGCAGCTGCGGCCTCCTCATGTGTGCCCCATGCAATGTGCTCAGAGACAATGTACCCTTATGTGCCCCCAAAACATGATCAACATGTAGGGTAAGGATGTGTATTGCATGTGCTGTTCTGCTTGTTTTTGCAGTTCATTCAGTATATTTACAGTCTGTATTTCTTTAACAGAAATATCTTGCACGAAAATAAGAAAAGAAGAAGGTCAAACTCTTTTGAGGGGCACACAGAGCAGCACAGGTGTGCTGACCCAGTTTGGACCAAACCATCATTCTGTAAGTATTATATCATGTGCAGAATGTTTTCGTCCCATCTGAGGTGACCATGTTCTGTTTGCCCATCTAGAAATGTTGCTTTGTGGCATAATATCTTGCAATATCTTGGTCAGATCAAAATGCTCTAAAATGCAGCAGAGGGTGCTTTCACATAGTACTTTTAGTGCACACCTGGGCTCGTCACAGCTTTTAAGCTCAGGTGCCCATACCCAAATCTGCTTAAAAAGTTTTCCTGGTTCATGTGAACCTGGTGTGGTTCGCTGCTGATATGAACATGATTGTACTAAATCGAAGAAGTTTATCGCTATCGATGAAGTGTGATTCAGTTTGTTTGTGTTCTCACTCACAGAATGTATATCTCATTGGGCTCCCATGTATTTTACAACGTTTGCAGTACCTTAATGGCAGGTAGACACAAATGATGTTTTGTGTTGAAACAAAGCCAAAGATAAAAGAAAAAAGATAAAAGTGAGACAAGCAACACTATGCATTTTTAGCCTTCGTCTGCATTGTCATTACCTACTAACAGACGTAAACAGTTGCCACACTGATCTGCAAACATGCCATGGTTTGGACCCAAAAATACAGTGTAAACCAAGCAATGGTACCAGTTGTGAAAGCACCATAAAACTTTTAATTTGGTAGAATTTAGGCATTTTAATCATTACTAATTTTACAGACACAATAAAGGAACATTTGGTTCATTCGGAAACAGAACTGCTCAGTATTAATATCTCATTTCTAATAATCATTAAGAGGAAATTTGGAAACAATTGTTAAATTCACTATCTATACCTATTATTTTTCTTTTTATCCATCCATGTTGTAATTAGTGATATGAGCAACACAAACAAACAAAATATAAGTAAAATGTAAGTTATGCACTGAGCAAAACATCTCCAAATGTACTGAAAAGCACACACATCTGGCAGAACTTCTGACAGGCATGTAAAACTATATGCTTATGAGTTTGTTTGAAGCACATAATATAAAGCATTGTCATGTTTTGGATTATGTTTATGATGTTATTTTTTATATTATGTAACATTATGTTATTCGCTGCTGTAAAGTGACATGACTTGCAGATGTTTTGCACGCATAACACACAGCCATGAATAATCAATTATTTTTTGTCAGTTGTTTCCATTATTGATTATTAGCGGTTTTATCAATTCGTTGTTGCAGCCCTACTCACTACTGCTACTAGAAACATAATGTCACGGGTTGCTTGGCAAGAGACAAAATGCAAGAAGAAGATGAAGGGATACAGGCTTTAATATTCCACAGTGTAATTCCAAAAGCAAATTCAATGCAACGTAAACACAGATGAGAACCGACAAACAATGAAGGAGAACTGAGAACTAATGGGATAATTGATAGAACACCGATGGAAACAAATGAACTAATAAACAATGAGGCATGGATCCGGAAGACCGCGGCGGAGCCACAGCGACAGAGGACCAAGGTGGAGCCAGAGGTAAGGAGGAGCCCGAAGGAGCCAGAGTGATAGAGGGATGAGGCAAAGCCGATGAGTCGGAAGGACTGAGGTGTAGTCCAGGCCTCGGAGGCTGGAGGCGGAGACAGGGGATCCTCATGCCTAGGCAATGCTGGAGACTGGAAGGCCCGAGGTGGATCAAAGAACCCAGATGGTGCTGACTGAGGGTGAGCTAAGGGGCTGACAGGAACCAGTGGAGACAGGGCTGAGGAACTGGCTGGTTTTAGGAGAGGAGGCGGGAGAGGAAGGCTGGGTGGGAACACGGGAGTCACAGGAAGCTTAGGAGACACAGAAGAGCTGGACAGAACCAGCAGAGAATTGGGTTTTACCTCCCAAAACCAGTCAATTAAATCCTCCTCCTTTAAACAGTCAAATTTTTCAGAGGCCACGACAGCTCACTCTCAGCGGTGAAAGTATGGGCGGGGTCCCAATTCATTCCCTCGATCTCCATGAGAACTCCCACGGCAATACATGGTGTTGCTGGCTCACGCACCTGGTCAGACGTGTCTTGAGGCTCTGGCTCCAGGAAGATCATCCGCTCTGTCACTCTAGTTTGCGATGGCTCGTCGATCTTGGTGAGCTCTGGCTCTCCGTCTGCAGTGGGCTCTGACGAACGCTCTGTGCTCCATGGAAACAAATGAACTAATCAACGAGGAAACTAGGCCACAGAGGGCAGAACTAACAACACAATGAAAACAGGAAAGATCAGACATGTGGCACATAAAAGGATGATGATGATTATATAATAATATATATTCAACAACTGGCATACCAAAAGGGACCAAAATCAGTTTCAGAGAAAGTCTGTTAACACGGTGGTTGCAATGTCTCCGGGCAACTATTCCATATGTTGTTTCTTATGCTCAAATAACGTTAAAAAGTTTATATGTCAGGTTGGATCAGCCAGTGCACATGTGCAGTCCCAAGTTTGTGTGTGAGGATAGCAACCGGAGCTTTTAACGTCGACTGCACAATGATGCAATGACTTTAATAATTGGCCACTGGCTCTTTTATCTAGAAGGTGGGACATATTCTGGCATATTGCGTGTTGCACTTTCTCCCATTCATAGTAATATGAGTTCAGTCTTGATATATACAAAGTCTTTGAGCTCAAACAGTAGAACATGGCGTTAGCAACACCAAGGTCATTAGTTCAATTCCTACACTGTAAAAAATTACCGTGATTTTAGCAGTAAAAGACTGCAAAAATGCTACAGTAAAAACCAATTAATTGGTTAATGTCTTCAATAGGTTGGTATATTAACATTATATCAGTTTATAAAATTACAGTATTTAAATGTAAATTTAAGTTAAATCCGTAAAACATAAAATGTCACTACCGTATTTTTATGGTAAAATTCTGGCAACCACAGCTGCCAGTTTTTTTTTTACGGTAAATTTTACAGATTTTTTTGAACAGTGTACATAGATTCAATTCCATTTGTCAATTAAAAAAATGTACACTATACAGATCAGTGTTATATAAAGCAGGAAAATCAGTGTTTGTAATAATAGAAAAAAGATAAAGACAAACCAGTGATGACAGTGTGGGAAGACATTCCAAAGATAACGTTCCTCATACTCTATAAAAAAAAATTAAATACTAGGCATCATGCACTTGCTTTACAACTTGTTAATGGTTACAGAGAAAAACTACTACACTAAACAACTGAGGATCTCAAACTACTAGGCTTACAAGTCATTCCAACCACAACAACAATCGCACAAAGAAACATGTACCTCTTCGCTAGGAGACACATGACAAATTAAAATGTGTTCTAAAATTGTCTCAAAATATAAAAGTTATCTGATCTCCTCGGACTGGATGGACTCATACTATAAAGCTAAAGAATCTGAGTCTGTGCTCATCATACACAACCCATTTAAATCTGTAAACTCAGACTGTGCAGTATATTCCAGACTTTACATATCATTTTGTGCGTCTTTCCTTAATGCTTTGCATTGTCTTCAGGTCCAGAAAGTGGATCATATGAAACACAGTGTTATGACAGTGACACAACTGGTGGAAGTCCAGTGGGCAATGTGCACCAGCTGCTCATGTTGGACCGGTATCAGCCCAGTCAGTGGTGCTCACTCCACAACAGCAGATCTGAAAGCCTGTGAGTAACTACCAAGAATTTTTAATCTGAGATGATGGACTTGAACCATGGTACTATAATGATATTAGATGACAAACTCTGGTACTTGTAGACCAAAGAACACCATAAGATTACCATGGTACATTTCCAAACACATGGTAATGCTATTGTATTTTTCTTTTCTTTTTTTTGGAAATGTATAAAATTAGACTTTTATATCTCAATTGTACATTGTATCACTGTTACTCTAAGTGAAGAAGGAATTTGAGGGCCCATAATTCATGTAGAAGACATCTTCTACTTCCATTTACCAAGATGTCATTTAGCAACAAACCCATGAAGCTCATGTGTCTTTTTTCCTTTGAGTAGACCAACTCCAGGCTACCATGTGGACACTGATAAGGGTTTCAGTTACTCCACAGCTGATGAAGCCTTTGTGTGTCAGAAAAAGAACCACTTCCAGGTGACAGTTCACATAGGGATGGTTGGAGATCCTAGATTTGTCAGAACGTCAGGAGGTCTCATGCCCATAGAGAGCTTCCACGTGAATTTGTTTGGGGTCAAGGTAGTGATAACATGGCTGAAATTCTTACAGAAACATTTATGTTCTGAATGTAGATGGTTTGTTTGACACTTGAATCCATTTTGTAGCTTGAAGCACAGAACCATTTCATCACTATAGAGCAGTCTCAGTCAGATCGCAGCAAGAAGCCTTTCTTACCAGTCAGGTAAGTGTCAGGATACTTAAGCATGTGGAAAAACATTTTTATAATGTATAATTTATACAGATTTTTGGTTTAACATCTCTTTCAGAGTAAATCTGCCAGGAGACAAAATCACAAAGGTGACATTAGGACGGTTACACTTCAGTGAAACCACAGCGAATAACATGAGAAAAAACGGCAAACCCAATCCTGATCAGAGGTTAGTTACAAACAATCTCTGAATGCAGGTCCAACCTATAGACATACTATGTCCGAATATGCCTAGTTCCATTCTATATAATATACAAAAAACAGTATGCCAGTATGTCTGAATTATATTCAATAATTTTCGTAGTATTCGAAAAACAGTAGACGTAGAAGTAGAAGTACCTGAATGATACTTTACTATCCCATGAAGCCTCGAGAGGGTAGGTCATGTGACAGTGAAAACATGGCAGATGTAGTATCTCCAAATTTAATTCTTACTACCAATATTCATAATATATATAACAAAGAACAATATACTTTTTCACAAAGTAAGTTTCAAATGTAGTACCTACTGGACAGTATGCAATTTTGAATGCAGCTATACTCTCATTTTACAGGGCAGTAATACAACTGAACAGAGTTTATGTTTTCACAGTTACAAACGACAGTTTACCTAAAATGATCCAGGCAAATCTGGACTAAACAAAGTAGCACTTTAGCGTAAAATCTTATTCAATTCGACACATTTGTTTTTATACGCAGACCATTTCTTGATATTTCAGGATTTTTGGCCAGGTGTTTGGTTCAGTTAGACAGTAATCTGTATACTTTAAAGGGTTAGCTGACCCAAAAATAAAAATTAGCCCACAAATTTCTCACCCTCAAGTCATCCTAGGTGTATATGACTTTCTTCTTTCCGACGAATCCAGTCGGAGTTATATTAAATATTGTCTTTGATCTTTCAAGCTGTTTAATGCCACTCAGCGGGTGTTGCATGCATCAGTCCAAAAGAAGTGAAATAAAAAGCGCCCATCCATAAAAAAAGTGTTTCACACGGCTCTGGGGGGTGAACAAATGCCTTCTGTAGTGAATCAATGCGTTTTTGTAAGAAAAATATCCATATACATCATCAGCCCGAAACTGCTTCCAGTGTACAACAGTGAGCGCAAGCTAGATTAAAGTGATTATTACGTTTTGAATATGGATATTTTTCTTACAAAAATGCATTGATTCGCTACAGAAGGCCTTTGTTCACCCCCCGGAGCCGTTTGAGACACTTTCTTTTAATGGATGGGCGCTTTTTATTTAACTTCTTTTGGACTGATGCATGCAACACCCGCTGAGTGGCATTAAACAGCTTGAAAGATCAAAGACGATTTTTAATATAACTCCGACTGGATTCGTCTGAAAGAAGAAAGTCATATACATCTAGGATGACTTGAGGGTGAGTAATTTGTGGGCTAATTTTCATTTTTGGGTGAATTAACCCTTTAAGGAGAATAATGTTCCAAACAGGCCTCTCAAAAAGATTTCTGAACAATTTTCCTCTAGTCTACTACTTTTATAGTGAACTTCAGGGATGCAAATTTTTCACCTTTTGGTGAAAAATGCTTTTTTTGGATCCAAAATAGGTCATGGTCCAGTGTTTTCAGCATCTCAGAACAGTGTGATTGGTTCACAGATTGGTTCTGTTGGTTCTGTTACACAGAAACTTAAACACTTTGTGTTCATCTTTGAAACAGAAATGATGATATTTTTAATGATATCAGAGAAAAACTTTCATGCATAAAAAAGTTAATAAAGACATCAATAAAATAATCTATATGAATCACATTAATCAATGCATATACAAATATGGCCAACGGCAATAATAGTAACCAGCTGAATGTTGTTGCTTATGTTTCATAGGTACTTTAAGATGGTGGTTGGTCTGTATGCTACTGTGAAAGAGGAGCGTTTTCTGCTGGTTGCTAATGTTTCTGAAAGAATCATAGTCAGGGTAAGCTTTTGGACCATAACCATAACCAATATATTCTGCTATGAGCTCATATATTTTCCTCAAGGACTGCTGCTTCAGTAATGGAAGCTTTTCTTTGGACTTAACAATATGTCTTGTTAGTGTGTGAAAGTGGTTCTCAAACTTTTATCATCTCTCCATCTAAAGGCCTCCAATCCTGGTCAGTTTGAGAATGATAGTGACGTGCTCTGGCAAAGAGGACAGATCCCAGAGTCCGTGGTGTGTCACGGGAGGATTGGCATTAACACAGACAGCCCTGATGAGGCTTTGGTGGTTTGTGGGAATGCCAAGATAATGGGCAACGTCATGCATCCCTCAGACAGAAGGGCCAAACAAAACATTCAGGAAGTGAGTGTCTGACTGCTTAGTCAATATAAAGACAAACGAAACAAAATGGCATTCAAATAAGGTTGGGACAGCGGTGTTAATGGCTTTCTCAAATGGATGGCCTCCCAAAAGTGATTCTGTTTACATCTGGTATTAACATCGGTCTTGATAGATCCAATCAGCGAAAACCACTAAAATGTTGTGTCTGTGATGTTGTAGGTGGACTCAACAGAGCAGCTCAAGAGGATCGCTCAGATGAGAATTGTGGAATATGATTACAAACCAGAGTTTGCATCAAGGATGGGAATTGATCAGCGTCACGAAACAGGTACAGGCTAAATTAGCATATACACTGCACTTTTTATAATTCAATGTTCTGAAGACAGATTCTCACAGATCAGGTGTCTCTTTGATTAGGAATCATAGCACAGGAAGTCAGAGAACTCCTGCCTTCGGCTGTAAGGGAGATGGGCAATATCACTTGCGTAAACGGGGAGAAGATTGATAATTTTCTCATGGTGGACAAAGTAAGCCTGTCAGATATTTGTTATTAATTGCAGTGTCATTTTCTAGACATTTGAGGATGGTGTGTGAAAGTAATTTTGGTCGTTATGTCCTAAAGGAGCAGATTTTTATGGAGAATGTAGGTGCTGTGAAGCAGCTGTGTAAACTCACAGATAACCTTGAGACTCGTATTCAGGAGATTGAGGTCTGGAACACTCGCTTGGCCAAGCTGAAGAGGCTGGGTAGCATGCGGTCCAACAGCGGCCCTTCTGCTAAAGGGTCTGGATCGATTTTCTTAACTTTCCACACTGCATTTCTCTCTCTATCTCTCTCAGACGCTTTTTCTTCAAGTTTGTTACACATTTTCTCAACAAACACGGAGCTCCATGCATCAGTGTTTCCTAGAGTCCAGCACGGCACATTATCTAAGTTACCTAAAATAGACATTGGTTTATATACAATAGTAGCAAAGGAAACATTTCCCATTTTAACTTAGCTTAACTTGATGTACTAAAATAACTAGAACTGAAATTTTATAAAAAGTATATAGTCATATTTGAAAAAAAGCTAATAAAATTGACAAAAACACACAACAAAATGACTGCAACGTTAACTAAAATATGAAAATAAAAACGAAACTATTAATAAAAACTACAATAATATCTCAGTCATACTAAAATAACACTACCATGAAATAGATGTTTCAGACAGGACTATTATAGTTTTGAGTTTTTATTTCTATTACAGTATTTTTGTAATTTGTAATTCTCAATTTATTTTAGTTTTTGTTCATTTTTATCCAATCATGGTTCAGTTTAGTTTAGTTTTCAGAGTTTCAGTGTTAGATATTTTAGAATTATTGTTTAGTGATTGTTTATTGAGTTATTTCAGTAACTGGTATTTAAAAAGTTCTCCGCAGAGTCTAGTGTTGTTGTCTAGTGACATTTTCATGTTTAATGCAGGCAGGCTTTACATTTTATAATATACCATGTATCAGAAACCAAAATTAAAATTCATTTTTATTTTATTGAAATTTTGTGAGTATTTTTGTAGTATGTATTTTACGGTCTGTTTTTCCTAGTTATGCCAATTTTTTTATTCTTATTTGATTTAATGAAAATGTTATCATTTAGTATCATTTTTCGTTAACAATAATACAACTTCCAGAGTTGGGAAACACTTAACTGTAATGCTTATTGTTCCCAAAGTATGTAAATATCTTAACTATCGATAATAAACTTATGGTAGATATAACACTTACAGGATATTTAAAGTCATAAGAAAGCTGGTAAAGAGCTGTCTGAGTTCCTGTGAGCCTTGTGGCAGTGATGAAATGAATACATAGGGAATTCAGAACTCAGTTCCCTAATTCAACCCATTTAAAACTCCCTAGAAACATGTTTTACAACCATATTTATATTTATTTATTTTTAATTCCATAATTGCTGAATGGAAATACAAACTCACTTTGCTGTGATGTATGTGCTCGCATGCAATCATCTGAAATAATTTGTTTTACTGAAATCTTTGTTTCACAGGAAAATCAACAAAAACAACACACTCCATTCAAAACTTCCACCGCCAACGCCACCGCAGTCAAGCACAGTATGTGAAAATCCCTTTATTTATCAATTAGTAAAATAAATGTGACAAATATGGCTACTTCATATTTCTCTTTCAGAACTACTTCTGTGGGAGATATCACAACTGTCTTCAACACAGAGTATTCCAAGCTAGTATTATCATGCTAGTAACAACCATGGCTCTTTGGTGAGATGTTCTTCTTAAGTACACTTTATCTTAAATGTTCTATTTATATACAGTATCAGATTGGAGCAAAACAGAACATGTGGAACCTTCCAAATGGGTCAGTAATGAATAGAGAATACACTGTAAAAAAAAGAAAAAATGAATGTATTTTTATACAATTACAATTAAAGCCAAATCTAATTTAAATAAACTGAAAACACTGTTATTTAATAGGTATTTCCTGAATTATTATGATCAAACACCTTCACTGTAAAAACAAAAAGAAAATATAAAAAAATGGTAAAATGACCGGCAGCACAGGGTGCCAAACAAAAACCTTAAAACACTGTTAATTTATAGGTGTTTCTTAAATTATTATGATCAAACCTTCAATGTAAAAAAATAAATAAAAATAAAATAATAATAATAATAAAAAATAATAATAAAAAAGAAAACTTCACATGATTAGTAGCAAAAGAACATAACACTAACATATCTAACATATATTATTTTTTTTAACAGTGTAGGAGAGTGCTACTGAATTTACTTTAA
>NW_015536460.1:246731-260478 GCF_001515605.1 Sinocyclocheilus anshuiensis | reverse complement strand
TAAGAAGTTCTATCTGCATTTTGAGCAGTTTTGAGATATTGAGCTTCAAAGTTTTTGCATACCTCAAAATGCACACAACTTAAAAAAATAAAAAATAACAATGTGAATAAATAAGTTGTCACAGAATAAGAATATGTGAGATAATATGTCAGATAGAACCTTTGAAGGTGACAGTTTGCCTCTTTTATGTAATATTTTATTCCTAAAAATATGGTGATATTTTGACACTATTTTCTGGAGTGATAAAAAGAGATATCCAAAACCCCCTCTAGAAAAATGTTTAACTCTAATATGTCTACAAAATCAAAAGAATGTTGACCCTTGGTTTATCCAATTTTCAGATTTCTGCATAGTTAACAAGATAATGCCTCGTGCATTTTAAACATAACATTTAAGAAACTGTGTAATACAAAACATTGTCTTAATGAACTGTTATTAATCATCTGGGGAACATATTTTGATATTTAATTTTAAAAATTAATTTTAACATTTTAACGTAGTTATATTGTGGCCACGATTAGCCTAAAGTGAGGGTAGAAATTAAGTTGTGGGAATTTTTTCCTTGAATGCCATGTGCGGTGCTCCATTCTTAAGAACCTGCAAGTTAAAGAAATTTTCCCAGTTAAATATAATTTATTAATGCTCTGTTGGTCATTACCACAGAAAATAATCAACGTGTTCCTTAATTTGTAACACTGAACAAAAAAGTGTAAATCTAGAAATGCATTCGTATTTCAAATGGTTGATTTAAAGACAAAAACTTTTACAGCTAAAATAACAAAGACAGCTGTATTTAACCTGGAGTATTTCTTAAATTGAAGCTATTGAGGGAAGTTTGAGACCACTTGTAGTTCTACTGGATCTTGATATTGCAATAAACATGACAGCACTGATCTGTGTGACATTTTTTCTCTGTTGTTTTGCAGTGTCATTTCTATTACTGCACTTTACATGTTGACATTACAAGAAGACACTGACTTCAATAACAGGTACAATGTCATCTTCAGTGATCAGTATCAGTACAGACCAAATGTACTGGGTGTACACAGACTCAGATTCAGTCATGTTAAATCACATCACTTGCCATGCTTGTTACATCACTGTTACTGCTACTTAATGGACTATTAATGGACTTAATGGGTTATTTGGAGTAAGGTTTAACTTTGGTTTCTTGGCATGTACAGTTTCAACAACACCAACGATACGCCAACTTATTCCACAACAGCAGCATTGACTACAGGTACTGTATGTAGACATTAAGAGAAACTGCATGTGAGTTGGTTAGTCTGTATAATATATTCATTGTTTATTTTATATGGTGAATTTCATTTTGACTGTTTGCAGTGTTCTCCACCACCGCTCCTCGTCCCTGGCCTCCAGAAATTGATGTCTCCAATGTGTTTTATTCAGATGAGGTCTACTGCTGTCCTTCAACTTTAGTTTATAATCATAACACCCAACTAACAGACACAACTGTCACCTTTGATGCTCTGTCACATGTAATCACCAATCTGAGAAAAACACAGAAAGGTCAGAGACATGGTGGCAGTCTTCTGTCTTCAAATATACTTTTTTATATATTTGTGGCTGTCTTCATGTCATTTTCATTTATTCCCTTTCAGAGAAGTGGTTAGAAAAACTACCGGACACTGTGAAAAATTCTACTGACTGTAAGTTGACAGATCTTAAATCTTAAAGGAGACATATTATGCCCCTTTTTACAATATGTAATATAAGTCTCTGGTGTCCCCAGAATGAGTCTGTGAAGTTTCAGCTCAAAATACCCCACAGATCATTTATTATATCATTTTGAAAATGCCTATTTTGAGTGGAAGCAGAAACAGGCTGTTTTTGATGCCTGTCTTTTTAAATGCAAATGAGCTGCTGCTCCCCGCCCCCTTTTCGAGAATAGATCTGTGCCATTACAGCTCGGACCTGCTAACACATCTGTTTTGGTTCTGATTATCATGTTTATCGCACTGAAATTATGCGTTTTAAACCATATTAGTTTAAATTTCTGATATACGGTTTTCTGAGTGCACACATCCGAAGCACACGGACAGAAAGCTGCTGTCACAGAATGCGAGTACTAAACTAAGTTCTCATTCACACACGTTAAGAATACACACGAGTTACAAAAACAGTCGGTTATGTCTGTGAAGGTAAACAGCTGGGAAATAAATTGCATGTTTATATTAGATCTGTGTGGCAGTAGCTTTATACAGGAAATAAATCAATAAATCCACTGCTCTCTTGTCTCCTCTGGACTCTAAATAGTGCTCTGGCTAGTCAGTGCAGCCAAAGACAGAACAGTTAGCATGTTTTGCTTAAACTTTCGCGATGGCATTAGAACTGGTACACCGTTGTCGCTTGCGAAAACACAATGACGGCACTGTGGTTGGAAACTTACAGATTAAGGGGCGGTAATATTATAATGAGATCCCTTTGCAACGTCACTAGGAGAGAGAAATCAGACGCGTTCGTTTTTTCAGACGCTTGCAGAAAAGGGCTTACCAAAACAAAGTTACTGGGTTTATCTTTTTCACGTTTCCTTGGTGGGTAGATGCACTAGGGACCTGATTATAGCACTTAAAACCTGGAAAAGTCAGATTTTCATGATATGTCACCTTTAAATAAGCCTGTTAATGCCAAGTCCAGGTTAAAAAACTAAAAGCTATTTTTAATTTACTTGCCACTTTCATTTACCTCTATAAATTTTCCCCAAAGAATGGTCTCAGTGTGGGTAGTTTTGGTGCACAAATATTAGTTTGTGAATATTTGTGACCGTCTCCTTAGGATAAATCCATTATGTTGAAACATTCCTTATTCCTAATAACAGAATAAATGTAGCTGTGACCAAAATAGTGATTCACACCTTTAGGTCTTTCTTCTTGTCTTCTTTACAGGGACAAACACAGCTATACAGTCCATCCTCGTAACGCAGAATCAACAAGTTATAGATAAGCAGTACTGTCAGCAGGAGAATTGTGGGTAGGTATCAGACTTACATCTTCAATGTACACAAACATTCAACAGGAAGCTCATTTTTGCTTTTTCACTCTCAGTATGGTGTTCGCAGTTGTATGTTCCCTATCTATCGGTCACTTCGAGTTATGTCAATGACGACATTAGGGGTCTTACTTGGGAGCCCGAATCCTCTCTGATTAAGAGAAAATGGCAATGAAATTTGGCTAGTGGATTTTGCATGCTGAGCCACTCCCCGTGCATACGGGTATAAATAGGCGACAGGTGCATCCACTCATCAGATTTTTGCTTCAGAGCCGAGTGAATGAACACAGTTTGAGATTCACCAGGCGAATTCTCTCTGCTGCTGGAAGAAGAGGCTGTTCTGGGTGGCGTTACGGCACAATCAGCCGCATCCCTGTTAATTCAGCGATTCCCCTGGGTGCTTCATCTAAAAGAGCAGTTTATGATCGCGGACGGCTCACGTCTTTTTAAAGACGCCGTTCTATCCGTGTCCTCTTGGTTGCGGTCGTTTCCTATCCTCTGTCGACAGCCACGATCGATGTCTTCAGTGTCTGGGCATCCTGCTCGCTGAAGCTGCGTTCGTGGATGGTTTACGCGTTCACTGTGAGCATATAACCATGCCAGCACTGCGATTGCGGCTCTCTCTTCTCACGGGGACGGGAGGGGCTCCCTCTGTCATTACCCATGCTGGCTTCTCTGCCACGAGCAGAGAACCATCAGCTAGTGCTCTGGGTGATCTGAGGGCTACAGTGAGCGCCTCTCCGCCGGGCCAGTCCCCGCAGACCTTTCACTCCTCCCACAGCAGCTGTTCTGTGCAGCTCCCCAGTGATTCTGCTGTGCCGTCTGATGGCGTGCCCAGCGTTTCATTCGATGCGCCGATAGAGGATCAGATGTCGATAGCAGCATCGGGGGATGGGCTATCGTCCTCTGAGGATGAAGATTCAGCGGGGCTGCCCCCTTCGGGTGTTGTTGCCACCACCGAATCGGACCCAGAGTAGACGGCCATGCTTTTCTGGGCCGCCGTGAGCATCGGGATAGAGCTGTGCATACCTCCCAGTCCCGAGCCCTCGCGGCAGGATGATTGGTTTTTCGGCATGGGCCGTGGCTTGCGACCACGCCCTGCCTTGGTTCCTTTCTTCCTGGAGGTGCACGAGGAGTTGATGAAGTCATGGACGGCCCCTTTTCGGCCGGAAGCCGCTCGTCTGCCTCCTCATTCCTCACTACCCTCGATGGTGGGGCGGCTAAGGGGTATGTTGACATTCCCCAGGTGGAGAGTGCGGTTGCGGTGCACCTGTGCCCACAAAACACTGCCACTTGGAGGAATCGTCCTCATCTCCCGTCCAAAGCCTGTAAGCTGACAGCGGCTCTCACCGCCAAAGCTTGCAGTCCTGCGGGCCAAGCCGCCTCTGCCCTGCATGCCATGGCTATCCTGCAAGTACACCAAGCCAAGGCACTAAAACGAATGCATGAGGGTAGTACCGACCCGAGGTTGATGCAGGGACTGTGCTCGGCGACTGACTTCGCCCCCCGGGCGACGAAAATCACAGCGCGGTCCCTCGGGAAGGCGATGTCCACGTTAGTGGTCCAAGAGCGCCATCTATGACTCAGCCTTGCTGAGATGAGTGACGTCGACAAAGTGCGCTTTCTTGATGCTCCCATCTCCCATGCTGGGTTATTCGGCGACCCTGTCAAGGACTCTGCTAGCAGTTCTGTGCTGAGACCATGTCGAGCCTCGCGCAGGAGCGAGGCACCCCCCCCCCCATGTCCCAGCTGGCCCCTAAGTCCCCCAGGAAGGCGATGAGGCGGCCGACAGTGCTACTAGCCTTGCGGCGGTTCCGGCCGCTGCTGCTTGGCAAGCACGTGTTGGTCCTCACGGACAACACTGCGACCGTTTCGTACATCAACTGGCAGGGTTGTCTACGATCACGTTGCATGTCACAACTCGCCCGCCATCTCCTCCTCTGGTGTCAGATGCGGCGCAAGTCGCTGCGTGCCATCCACATCCCGGGGGAGCTCTATCGTGTTTGCCTCCCACGAGTCCTCCCACTGCCAGCTGTATTACTCCCTGACCGAGGCCCCTCTCGGCATGGACACACTGGCACACAGCTAGTCTCGGGCTTTACGCAAGTATGTGTTTCTCCCAGTGAGCCTTCTCGCACAGACACTGTGCAAGGTCAGGGAGGATGAGGAACAGGTCCTGCTGGTTACGCTGTATTGGCCCACCCGGACCTGGTTTTCGGAACTCATGCTTCTTGTTACAGCCCCTCCCTGGCGCATTCCTCTGAGGAAGGACCTTCTTTCTTCTTTCTTCTTTCACGGGATGCGGCAGACCTAAGTGATCTCCCACCGTTGGTGGAAGACACTGTCACTCAGGCCAGAGCCCTCTCTAAGCGAGCTTTTGCCTTGAAGTGGAGTCTATTCGTGATCTGGTGTTCTTCTCGCCGAGAAGATGCACGATTGGAGTAGTGCTTTCTTTCCTGCAAGGAAGGTTGGAGCGTGGGCTGTCACCCTCCTCCTTGAAAGTGTATGTGACTGCTATCGCAGCACATCACGATGCAGTGGACGGCCGGTCCCTGGGAAAGCACGGTCTCATCGTCAGTTTCCTGAGGGGTGCCAGAAGATTAAATCCTCCTAGGCCACCCCTGGTGCCCTCCTGGGATCTCTCTACCGTCCTGGCTGGCCTTCAGAGGGATCCCTTTTGCCGCTAGACTCAGTTGAGCTTAATTCCTGTCTGCTAAGACAGCACTCCTGACTGCACTCACTTCCATCAAGAGGGTCGGGGACCTCCAAGCATTTTTGGTGAGCGAAGAGTGCCTTGTGTTCTTGCCGGCCTACTTACACGTTGTACTGAGACCCTGGCCTGGATACGTGCCCAAGGTTCCCACCACGCCTTTTCACGATCAGGTGGTGAACCTGCAAGCACTGCCCTTGGAGTTGCTGTGTCCCGTAAGAGCACTGCGCATAAACGTGGACCGCACCCGGAGCTTCAGAAGCTCTGAGCAGCTCTGTGTCTGCTACGGAGGTCAGCAGAAAGGGAAGGCTGCCTCCAAGCAGAGGTTGGCCCACGGGATAGTAGATGCCATCGCCTTGGCAAACCAATCCCAAGGCGATCCGTGCTCCCTGGGGGTGAGGGCCCACAAAATCCACTAGCCAAATTTCATTGGTGTTTTCTCTTAGTCAGAGAGGATTCGGGCTCCCAAGTAAGACCCCTAATGTCGTCATCGACATAACGTCTCTGTCTCCGTTTATTGCACTTGGGGATTTCTTGCTTTGCAGCACCAAAGCCATAAGAATTGTTCAATGATAATAAATTTGTATTTGACTTATTGCTCTATATGTGTTTTGTAGGAAAGGAAACTACACCTACCTCATCCCCCTCAGTAAACACATCCCACCCAACATGCCCATAACCCTCCAAATGATGTGAGTGCAAGATTGTTGATATTGCACACAGTCTTCATTATACTGCACTCCAGGTTTCATAAGAGTTTAATTGTATGCTCATTGAGTTTAAGTAATGGAACAAAGCCACAGCGCAGAACAGCTTTAAACAAACACTTTAATAGGAAGAGTTCACCCAAAATAAAATTCTGTCATCTTTTACCCACTCTCATGTTGTTCCAAATTTGTATGCTGTTGTTTTTCCTGTGGAACTCAAATTGAGCTGTTCCGAAGAATGTTCATAATGCTCTTTTCCAGTTTAACAGTTTATAGTGACCACACCTCTCAGTCTGCATAAACCAGTCATAACAGTATCAAAGCAGCAGTGAATGACTTGTGTGCTATATTTCAAGTCTTCTGAATTTATATGAACCAAATTCTTTTGTTCCTGGTTCCTTTGGACCAGGTTTGACATTAAACAGCATTGGTTCTCAAATTTGTATGACCAGAGTTGAGCTAGTTTGAGAATGACATTTGAGAGCTGTTGAAGAAGGGAAGATTTTTAAGAGTTTGGTGTGAGGGTGAGTAAATTATGACAGATTTTTAATTTTTTGGGGGGTGAACTATTCCTTTAATATCATGTTTAGCAGGGCTAGACCAATAAATGTGATCAATCAATTTAATCAAATTATTAAACAAATAAAGATAATACATGTATAGGATGGGGGCAAAAACAAAAGTGATGCGTTTATAATTTTGTTCAGTATATGTTAATATTGAGGGCAATAAGAGTAATTACATATATAAATAACACTTTAGAATACTGTTCCACCATTAATGACATAAAAACTACACAAGAACAAATGACTAATGCACTTTTAACATTCTAGCAACTGCTATTAACTAACAAGAATTAACGATGAACAAATTAGTAAGTAATAGCGCTCAGTTGAAAGTCTAAAACTATTAGACTACTACTAGAAAAACTATTTTTTCATATCTCCCAGATAACTATTAAGACCTGCTATATACAGTTTCATAATTAATGTGAATAATGCAAAATGTATAATTAATTCTAAAGTGAAGATCACGGTAACCCACTAATAATGACTCAAGTATTACCAAATCATTCAGAAGGGATTACTAATTTACATGAATAATTACTAATTATTTAGATCAGTATTCTAAAGTGAAAAGCATGATAACTTTACAAAACCCTCAAAAGCTTACAATGATTTCAGTTTTACTAGAGTTATCATGTTATTCTCTTTAGAATACTGATCCAAATAATTAGTAATTTCTTATAAAGGATTTGATAATACTTGAGTCATTACCAGTTGGTTACCATGACCTTCACTTTAGAATTAATTATACATTATACATTATGAATTATGAACCTGTATACAGTAGTTCTTACTTAGTAGTTCTGAGAGGTATGAAAAAATAGTTGTTACTGATTAGCTAATAGTGAACTACCACATTCGACTAAGCACTATTACTTACTAATTTATTAATCAGAGTTTCTTGTTAGTTAATAGTAGTTACTAGAATGCTAATATTGCGTTACTCATGTGTTCCTATGTAGTTATTCATTAATGAATGTAAGAGTATTCTAAAGTGTTACCTATGAAGAGTGTATTTATAGCCAAACCAGGGTGTTTCCCTGCTTAGATGCTGGGTAGGAGTTTGAAAAATGGTTGGATGGATAGTGTACATGTAAACTAATATATAAAACGCCATTTCACATTCAACTGCTTTTATTTCTCATACAAAATATTCTCAGTGCTCACTGATGCACGTAGATTTCTTTTTTTTGTTTTCAAAAAGCTGCCATTTTAACATGTGTGTTGACTTTTCCACTTTTTAGAGTTCAGAATTTAGATACAAAGTGTTGTACATGTTTATACAGTAGAGGCCAGAATTATTAGAACACTAGTATTTTCACCAGCTGAAAAATGGTTTTAAGTCAGTTATTTCTATCTTTTGCTGTAGTGTGTCAGTAGGAAATATCAGTTTACATTTCCAAACATTTTGCCATTATTTGTACGTTACTGGCGAACTGCTGCCAGTAAGTTACTGTAATTTCTACCACACACACACACACACACACACACACACACACAGTCTGGTTAGCGATCCTTGTAGGGACTCTCCATAGGCGTAACGGTGGCAACGTCTCCAAGATGCTTCAAGAAACCTATCTGCAAAGCTACAGTACAGTTAAAAGTTTTAGGCATTTGTGTAAAAATGCTGTAAAATGACGATGCTGCCAAAAATAATGTCATAAATAGATTTTCTTTATCAATTAACTTCTATTAACTAAATTAAATCCACATTTTGTGTGACCATCCTTTGCGTTTAAAGCTGCTTTTTCAGGTAATTTTGCAGGTAGGTCTCTTGAAGCATCTTGGAGACGTTGCCACATTAATGGCAAAATTAATGTTTGGTAATGTAAACTGATATTTCCTATTACACACTACAGCAAAAGATAGAAATAACTGACTTAAAACCACTTTTTTAGCTGGTGAAAATACAAGTGTTCTAATCATTTTGGCCACCACTGTATCTTAATATGAAGAACTGTGGCTTTGTGCTGATGGCCGAATTGCTCTGTGCTGATATAGAGCCATATTGCAATCCTGCTTGTGTAATATTGCTCATATATAATAAATAGACAGAAAGTATTGTTTACTTTTATAAAAGTTGTGGAAAAACAGTGTCTGCATGTGGTTCACATCATCATTGATATGAATGAGTGTTTTTCTTACGCCTGAGCAGCACAACTGAGTTGTTGGTGATTCGCCTGTGCTCAAATGATGAGAGTGAGCAGTGCTCTTCAGTACTTGACTACAATGGCCCAGAGTCAAACACTGCTCTCAACACACAGGTACTTTAGCACTTACACTCTAAAAGCAACATGCATTAGAAACACCTTTCATAATAAATGTAGTAATTATATTAAATTATATATTCATAATAATTTAAATGCATAATATATTTAGAGTAATTGTTTTATAATAATAATTTGATAAGTTAAGTGAGCGTTATTGACAGATTTATTGCTGACACATTTATTGTTTAACAAAATGTATTCGTTGTAGACTATTCAAACCTTAATTTTATAGGATATTCATTTTAGGGCAGTTCATGAAAATTATGGATAATTCAAAGAATGTGATTAACAGTTAGGCTAAAAAAGGTAATGCATTAAGGCCACATACAGGTGCATCTCAATAAATTAGAATGTCGTGGTTAATACACGAGTTTCACAATTTGAGTTGAATTACTGAAATGAACTTTTCCATGACATTCTAATTTATTGAGATGCACCTGTACACACTGTAAAGTTTCAGGAGTGACAACCTGGCAACCAATACGTCATTAACAACTAGCTGTTCAGTTACGGACACACTGCATAGAATTTCTGTACATTGTTTGGGAGTTAATTTGGTTGTAGAATGCAGTTGTCACTCCTGTAAAATTACTGAACGGTATGTGTATAGCACAGCATTAAAAGGTGATCTGACAGCCACATTTATCTGCAGTGTGTACATGGCCTAGGTAAAATTTCATATTTATTAAAATGGTTTTTGGGTAACACTTAGAATTCTGATCCATCATTACTGAATAACTACACAAGAACACATGAGTAACGCAATATTAGCACTCTAGTAACTACTAGTATCTAACAAGAAACTCTGATTAATGAGTTAGTAAGTAATAGTGTTTAGTCAAATGTGGTAGTTCACTATTAGCTAATCAGTAACTACTATTTTGTCATACCTCCCCAAGAACTACTAAGAACTACTGTATACAGGTTCATAATTAATATAAATAATACATAATGTATAATTAATTCTAAAGTGAAGGTGGGAACCTACTAGTAATGACTCAAGTATTACCAAATTCTTCAGAGGGAATTACTAATTATTTGAAGATCATGATAACTCCCTAGTAATGACTGAAATCATTGTAAGCTTTTGAGGGTTTTGTAAAGTATCGGATAGTAATTAGTCAGGTGTTACTACATTCTTCTAAAGGAATTACTAATTTTTGGGATTAGTATTCTAAAGTGAAGATTGTGATAACTCCCTAGTAATTACTGAAGTCATTGTAAACTTTTGAGGTTTTTGTAAGGTCCTGGTTAGTAATTCATTTTGCTAGATTTGGTAACACTTAAATCATTACTAATGGGTTACCGTGATCTTCACTTTAGAATACTGATCCAAATAATTAGTAGTTTCTTCAGAAGGATATAGTAACACTTGAGTCATTATTATTCAAAACCTTACATATATCTCAAAAGCTTACAATGACGTCAGTCAGTATTAGGGAGTTATGATGATTTTCACTTTAGAATACTGATCCAACACTTCCAAACTTTCGATGCTACTTTTGGGCATGTAATATCAATAAGTTACTTTACTGGGTTAGCCATAAATGCTGTGATTCTAGCCCACCCTGGTTACACATAGAAATATCTTCCTCCCGTTCCTTACTTTCTAATGTTTGTTCTCAGCTTCCTTGTGATCTACACAAAGTTTCGAGCAATCCGGTAGTTATTAATTCTATTAAGATCTGGCATCAATTCAGGAAACAATTCAGTTTACACAAAGCCTCCATTTACATGCCAATTTCCAATAATCATTTATTTCCTCTGTCCCTTTCAGACCGGGTTTTCGATATTTGGGCAACTAAGGGTCTTTTTATATTGAACGATTTGTATGAAAAAGAAATCTTCTCCTCTCCCTTCTTTATCAGTTAAATTAAACCTTCCTAATAGCCATCTTTTTCGTTTTCTTCAAGTGAGGCACTTTATTCAAAAATTATTTCCCCATTTCCCTAATCGGCCCCCTGAATTAGAACTTGATTTAATTCTTACTCTCGACCCTGGTCAAAGACAGCTGATATCTACCATTTATGGTAAAATAACTTCCCTTACTCCATCTCCAGTTGACTCTCTTAAGCAAACCTGGGAGCAGGATTTGGGTATTGACATATCAGAGGACCAGTGGAAGAACATTCTTGGATTAATTAATTCTTCATCTATCTGTGCTAGAAATGCCCTAATACAATGTAAAGTGCTTCACAGAGCTCCCTTCACCAATGCTAAACTGGCTAAAATATGTCCTAACAGAAGTGATGCCTGCAATAGATGCAAACAATCTCCAGCTGATCATCTCCATATGTTCTGGTCTTGCCCAGTGCTAACAGACTATTGGTTTGACATTTTTAGAACACTCTCACAGGCCCTTAATACCACTATTGCCCCTAACGCATTGACTGTCCCGTTTGGCCTTTCCCCAACTTCAATTGCATCACCTGCAGTGCACTGCGTCATTGCCTTTACCACTTTGTTGGCCAGGCGTGCTATCCTCTTTAAATGGAAACATGCCTCTCCCCCATCACATGAGGATTGGACACGAGAGGTATTGCAATGTATCCACCTAGAAAAAATTAGACATTCTTCCAAAGGATCACTGAGGGCCTTTTACAAAATGTGGAGCCCTATAATGCCCTAATACAATGTAAAGTGCTTCACAGAACTCACTTCACTAATGCTAAACTGGCTAAAATATTTCCTAACAGAAGTGATGCCTGCAATAGATGCAAACAATCTCCAGCTGATCATCTCCATATGTTCTGATCTTGCCCAATGCTAACAGACTATTGGTTTGACATTTTTAGAACACTCTCACAGGCCCTTAATACCACTATTGCCCCTAACGCGTTGACTGTCCTGTTTGGCCTTTCCCCAACTTCAATTGCATCACCTGCAGTGCACTGCGTCATTGCCTTTACCACTTTGTTGGCCAGGCGTGCTATCCTCTTTAAATGGAAACATGCCTCTCCCCCATCACATGAGGATTGGACACGAGAGGTATTGCAATGTATCCACCTAGAAAAAATTAGACATTCTTCCAAAGGATCACTGAGGGCCTTTTACAAAATGTGGAGCCCTATATTATGTACTATTGAGAACCTTACTGTGACATCTGGACCTTCTGACTAGACCCTTATGGGGGGTTCATTTGGTTAGACTTTATTGTATTGTCTGTTGCTTTTTGATATCCTTTTTTTGTGTGTGTGTGTTATTTCGGTGGCCCTTGGGCTCCCCCTCTTTGCTATTGGCTGGATGAACAGATAGTCCCGCCCGATACTCACACCATTAGGTGAGAGTGGCTTACTTTTAGACTAGGTTTACGTGAGTAAAAAATAAATAAATAAATACGTATGAAATAATCAAATTTATTTAAATATATATTTTCTATTAAATATTTGTATATATTTTATAAAATATAATTTTAATCATATTTAATTGTAATACTTTTATATGTCTGCAAAAATTCAATAAAAAAAAAAAAAAAAGAATACTGATCCAAATAATCATGAAGAATTTGGTAATACTTGAGTCATTACTAGTAGGTTACCACCTTCACTTTAGAATTAATTATTAATTATGCATAATTCACATTAATTATGAACCTGTATACAGTAGTTCTTAGGAGTTCTCCAGGATATATTAAAAAATAGTAGTTATTGATTAGCTAATAGTGAACTACCAGTTTCAACTGGGCACTATTACTTACTAAATCATTAATCAGAGTTTCTTGTTAGGTTGTAGTAGTAGTTACTACAATGTTAATAGTGCATTAGTTATTTGTTCCTGTGTAGTTATTCATTAATGACGGAACAGTATTCTAAAGTGTTACCGGTTTTTGATATCATACATTTATTTGAAGTCTTTTCCTTTTCTACAGGGCTACATACATAAATGGACACTGGCGGTGGCAAATCACTATCGTGCATCTTACCATTTCCGCTCTTCTGTTGCTGTGAGTGTATCTTTATGTGTTTGTGTGTTAATCTGTGAATGTAAGCTGTCTTTAAATTAAGACATTACTTAGAGTAGAAAACATGTAACATGAATGAAAATGAGATTGTGAGTAGACATAAGTACAGTCCGTTCAGTGGGCCTCATTCATGAAACTTTTGTTAATATACGAGTAAATTCAGTTAAAATTTTTTAGAACTCTGAAGTGCCCTGGATTCTGGTTTTGTGTGTGTCCTGCTCCCCATGTGCCTTCCCATGCCCTTATTTGGTTAGTTTCCTGTTCCTCCCCTGATTAGTTAAGTTAATTTGTCCCAGGTGTTTCCCTTGATGTTTCATTGCTCCCAGGTGTGTCTCGTCATCCCCTCCTCCTGTGTGTATAAATAGTGTTCCCTGTGTGTGCTCCAGGGTCCGGTATTGTTCAGGTCATGTTCATGTCTATGTCTACATGTATTGCGTGAGTGGTCCCTTGTATTAATTAAACCCATTTGGATTGATGTACTCCTCGTCTCTCTTCGTTCCTTGCTCCTCAGTCCGCTCAGCAGT
>NW_015536460.1:240074-246418 GCF_001515605.1 Sinocyclocheilus anshuiensis | reverse complement strand
AAGTCTTGGTAAAAGTATTCTCCAGCGTCTCCTCGTTCCTCGTGTGTGTGCATCGTGACAGATTCACAAATGCATCATGAAAAACTGTGTGTGTGTGTGTGTGCACGCATTTACTTTTAGCATAGTCCCTGTCCATGAATTAATGGGATAAATGCAGAGCACTAATTCTGAGTATGGGTCACCGTACTTGGCCACATGTCACTTCACTTTCACTTTCACTTATCTGGTTTAGATGCTGTATATTGTATAAATGCAGAAGAGACTAATTGGCCATATGAATAAAGAAGATGATTTAATTGAAAGTGTACAGCAGACCCTACTGCTGTTCCTAACTGCCTGCTAAGAGAATGCATAATCAAAAGGAATTATTCATTCATTTTTATCAATGAAATTTATTTTCACATTTTGCTAATTGTTAACTAATTCATTTATTTATGATACAGAATTCATTAACGCAATTTTGGAGGACTGAAACCATCTAATCTTTCAGTTAACTGCTGGAAAACACAAACATCATTCGCCTCGCACCGTCATCAGCTGTTTCGGCATCCTTCCATCGCCATTAATTTAAAGAGCAGGTCATATGGGTTTTTGAAAAATATCTCTTTTGCAGTTTATAACGTAGCTATCCTTAAATGAAAACAATCTGCAAAGTTGTTAATCAAAAAAGTGCATTATAAATAAAGATAGTGTCTCTCAAAAGAGAGAGTCGATTCTGAATCGCCTTAACGAGTCGTCATATTTTCGAATCTTTTGCCTGTTACCTGTATACGTCACTAGGTAACACATTTGCATAATCCCCGCCTGCCCGCGAAATACGAACAGAGTCTGACCTGCCCACAAACACTTCTGCTAGTTATGTGTTTACATCATGTCGAGAAGACGCTGTGTTCAAGGATACCACAAAAATACAATTCCAACCTTTTGTTGTGTGCCTGTCATTTTACCAAGGACTGCTTCCTGACGTTGTTCTAATTACTTCGTTTAATAATAAAGAATGTAGTGTAGCACACAGACTTTATAATCATAGTGAAATTGCTGTTTATTTTGCTGCACCGGCAGTTATAGGGTTAATGCGGGAGAGACGAGTGAGTTTGTTAGGCTGGTGCGCCTGTGATACAGCTATTCTGCGTTCTGATTAAAAGTTAAGACAGAGCGTCTTTTGTATTTTATGTCATTATTATAAGAACGGATTGGAGCACTATATTATTGTTTTATGCAAAGGTGCTTTGTCAATGGTAGCGCTCGCTAACTTGCTCAAGGACTCCTCTCTGTGCCAATTACAACAGGCTTGGCCAGCTGACCAATCAGAGCAGAGTAGGCTTATGGAAGGGAGGGGTTTGCTCCGAACTTGCTTGGAATGAATCGTTTAGAAATCATTGGCAAATGACTCTAATATTAAATGTATATTCTGAGAAAATTAAAATGTTTTCTGACCTTAGATGCATTTAAAGTCCAACACAATATTAGGACACTTTAAAATACCATATGAGCTGCTCTTTAAGTATCTTGCTATTCATAGTTATCGTCCAAGCACTAGTAGACCCTGGGGGTTTATCAGAGCTCGAGTTGAAGCCGCTTCCCTGAGCCCCTCCACTTTGAACAGCAAGCCAAATAAGTTTAACCTCAATATATTAAAGATTACCTAGCTATGTGGGCAAACAAACTTGTGAAATATTATTATATTACATAGATTGATTTACATCAGAACAGCTTAATGAATTTGATGCAAAAGTCAGATCCACGTCAGACGGGAGGGTTTGAGAAAATTATAGATTTATTCAAAAGTTTTCAGAAATGCAAATAAGCAATATGGAAAATCATAACTTGAAGCTGAAACATTACATTTTAATAATAATATTCAATCCAATCAAATTACAAATAAAAGGAGTTAGATCAATTTGATCAAACCAATAAAGGTCTAAGAAGTCTGAGAAGAGTAAACCTTAAACCAAATCTAGGGGCACCCCAAAAGAAGAAGTAGAAGTCAGAGAGAGAATGATAGAGAGAGCTGAGGAAGGGTGCCGTTTATACACTTTTATACCTTAATAAGATCAGATAAGCAAAGGGGTAAGTTCCTCTTTTGTGCTTATCTGAACACACCATGTTCCAAGGGCCAGCCATGACCTCACAGATCGTGACTTTAAAGGGGTCATATGATGCGATTTCAATTTTTCCTTTCTCTTTGGAGTGTTACAAGCTCTTGGTACATAAAGAAGATCTGTAAAGTTGCAAAGACTAAAGTCTCAAATCCAAAGAGATATCCTTTATAAAAGTTAAGAGTTAACCACGGCGTAAAAAGACCGTATAAGTCATTATAATCAGTAATTATGTCCCCACTGGATGCAACAAATGCCTCGTTTGTAATGAGTTTTAATGTTTTTGTCTCGTTGCTCTGGCCGGACACGGCACCAACAGTATGGTGAGGGGCGTAACATTTCCGTCACACGCTTGAGGTATTCGGCCAATCACAACGCACTGGATAGCTGGCCAATCACAGCACACCTCGCTTTTCAGACCGATGAGCTTTGTAAAAATCGACGCATTTCAAAAAGGCGGGGCATAGAGGAGAAACAATAATGTACAGTATGTGGAAAATAATGTGTTTTTTGAACTTTAAACCGCATAAACACATTTCATTATACCAAATACACAAAATAATGTTCTTTTTAGCAGCATCATATGACCCCTTTAAATATACAAAGCATTGGTGTTTTTCACACCTTTGGACATAAAATAAGCTAGACATCTGCATCCTTAGGTGAGGACAGCTCAAAGAGGTTTTAACACATTTGCAAACTTTGATACATGTTCCGAGTAAGACCAGAGAACAAAAGTACAGAAGGGCACATAAGGATAAACATGTCTTACACTTAAACTCGTTGTAATGAACACTCAAAGAAACACTATGTAAGATAAAATGAATACAACCAATTAATGATCAAACATGACAAAATATTGATTACATAGTCTGAAGACGAGTAATATTGAAAGAATAAGTCATAACATAATTCATAAAACATTTCATAATGCATAATGCCTATATGAATATGTATATTCTTAATAATTTCAGAAAGTCGATTCACCAGAATGATTTACACAAAAAGTCATTCTGCTCTTGTTTCATGAATGAAGCCCAGTGTGTTGTAATGTTGTGTTCTTGAGTGCAAGTCATTTAGCCAATGAAACAAGAAAGAATATATCTTCAGTGGACCAAAACACAGGGCTTCTAAAAATCAAAGATTATCTATGACTTTAACAATATGAAATATTGGACAGACTGTACTTCTGTCTATGGTACTGCCAAATTAAATGTGTCTATAGCAATGATGGTGTGACTAGCAGCATGACTTGAATCTTTTGGCCATATGCTGTCAGTATATATGTGTTCTTTTCACACAGGGTTTGGCAGATTGTAACACCGATCTGAACTTTGCAGAAGTTTTATTTACTGACTACCATTTCCATTTCTTCCGTCGCTGTGACTGATCAACACCCTTCAAAAGCAACATCCAGAGATTTGACCGCATTAGTCAAATGCAGGCTGTAAATTATATCCTATAAAGAGTCTTTTCAAGCCTTTCATGGGCAGATCTTGTGTTGTTGCTTAATAAAACATTTGAAATATGTTTGATATTAGTTTATTCTTATTTTCATGGTGTTTTGAAATTTGAAGGAAACATCTGAACTGCGAGCCTTCAAATATGATTTGACATGTATATGTTTCGACAATAAAGAGATGATTGTTGTTTTGTACTGAACTGCACAATCAGGTAATCTTTTACTCTTGATACTCATACACACTTGTGTTCCTGTGCTGAACTGAGCACATTATGTAAACCTGTGTGCAATGATGTTGACCAAATGATTTTGACCAAACATATGATTGTTTCAGAAGTCAAATTGTTTTTACAGCTAAAGACTTTTATTAATTTAAGGTTTTCTATAAATATCGAACACTACAAATAAAAGAAGATTTATTCTCTGAAAGTGCTACTTTGTTGAGTCCTTAAAGGGGTGATCGGATGCGATATGCACTTTTACATGTTGTTTGAACATAAATGTGTGTTGGCAGTGTGTGTAGACAACCACCCTATAATGATAAAAATCCATCCAGTGTTTGTATTTTTAATCTACTAAAATCATTACCCCTTTCTCAAATCAAGCCGTTCTCAGCTTCTTGTCTGTGTGACGTCACACAGACCCAGGCCCTCCCACAATAGTTGATTGACACTAGTGTTTCAGCACAGACTGGACTGGTGTCTTACCTTAGACCCGCCCTGAGTGAGCTGTCATCAGTCCGCCAATAGGCTTGTTTGAGATGCGCCTCGCCTCGCCTCACCTGAAATGTAGGCGAGAGTAGGCGGCTGCAGTGAGGGGAGGAGTGAAATAAGCACAGTCAAGACAGACAGTTTTGACCTCTCGGAAGTGGAACAGATACCTACGAGATCAAAGGCGGATATCACGTTATTCTCACTCATGCGCTGTGCTGATGATAAACATGATATAATTTCAGCTCTGTTGCTTTTATATTAAAATAGATATGATAAACAAGACACCCAAAGCACTTGCTATTTAATTCCATAGGAAATGCGTATTTATCATCCATTTTTACTTTAATACAAACATGTTTTTTAGATTTTTATAGAAATATAACAGTCACAGAGATCTCACACAGAGATCGCTTATAATTTAAGGCAAGGCAAGGCAAGTTTATTTATGTAGCACATCTCATACACAATGGTAATTCAAAGTGCTTTACATATGTACTGTAAGGAATTTAACTCATTTAAATTTTATAAGGGAATTAATCATTAATTTTATTTCTAGCTCAGGTTTTGAGAGGAATCGAATCTGAAAATTCGAGGTCAACCTGATTAAAACTGATTTCAGCTGAAGTGTTTGAGTTCTGGAGTCTCGCTGTGCGATGTTACGGCATGGGAGCGCTTGTAGCGCTGTCACCAAAGTGAAAGCCAGAGGTCTTGAGCGAGAGAGAGAGAGCCCGCGAGAGAGAGCTTTGTGTCCCTTTTAAGCAGGCTCGATTTTGGTCCATCGACATAAACATATTATTTGTGAATATATTGCTCCGATACTTTCAATTATTTTAAATGCTGTCTTTTTTATTGTCTGTGTAAGTTCTGTTTCTTTGTCTGTGACAAAAGGAGTTTGTAAGGGTTTCAGTCAGTGGCAGGAAGCAGATGGTCAAACGTCATGTGATAGTCATGCATCGATCCCGTGTTGCAGGCCTGAGGGCGTTAGTTAATTTACTTCCTGTGTCTACACTGGTTTCTATACATTAGCGATCACGAGACATCGCGAGGTATCTATATGTGGTTTAAGAACTTTTCAGTCCTGATACAAAAGATATCTGTGTTATCTCCTGATTGGATTAGTTCGAAGCCTCATGATGAGTTGATGTAGTGGCATATCAGTGTCCTGTTCATGATAGAAATCCCTACACATAAAATAAAATAAAATAATAATAACAATAAAACAAGGAATTAAAAACTTTGAAAATGATTTAAAAATTGATTTAAGAGGTTTAAAATGAATTTAAGACAGTTAAGAATAGAAAATTATTATACATAAAATATAGTGCAATCAGTTCGGATGTTGCACAGTGCTCATTCAATAAATGCACAGCTAAACAGATGAGTTTTGAGTCTGCATTAAAATGTGACAAATGTTTTAGCACATCTGATCTCTTCTGGAAGCTGATTCCAACTGCGGGCGGCATAATAACTAAAAGCGGACTCCCCTTGTTTTGTGTGAACCCTTGGTATTTCTAACTGACTCGATCCTAATGATCTGAGTGGTCTGTTAGGTTTATATTCAGTGAACATATCTGCTATGTATTTAGGTCCTAGGCCATTAAGTAATTTATGTATTTAGGTCCTAGGCCATTAAGTAATTTATAAACGAGTAAAAGTACTTTAAAATCAATCCTAAACAACAGTAGCAAAAAGAGTGTGAGTGTTGTTTAAGTTACTGTTTATAAGATTTGAGAAGAACGACTGTCTAGCTTTGCCTAGTTCCACATTGAAAGCACGAAGGCTGTCTTTATAGATACTATAGTGAATTTCAAGTTTCGTCTTCCGCCACATCTAGTGATCAGATAGTGCTACATCCTTAATAACAATGGATGAAATGTTTAGACCCCTACTAATGATTAAATCTAGAGTATGTCCACGATCGTGTGTAGGTTCATGCACACGCTGAATCAGGTCAAAAGTGTTTAAAACAGTTACAATTTCTTTTGTAGTTTTGTTTTCTGCATTATCTATGTGAATATTAAAATCCCCTGCAATAGCAAAACAGTCAAACTCTGAGGAAATCATTGATAG
>NW_015536460.1:231857-240017 GCF_001515605.1 Sinocyclocheilus anshuiensis | reverse complement strand
TTCAAAAGACAAGTACTGACCAAATGACACTTGCTTGCATTGATAGACATCTTTAAATAGAGCTTAAATGTGTTTAAATTTAAACACATAATCACATGATATCAGATATAAAAATTACAAATTTTAGAAGAGAATGCAGCATCACGGTTGTCTGAACCAATGAGCATTAAGCTGTGTCATCAGCAAGTCGTTTCCCATCATGCTTTTGATCAGCGCAGTTGGTGGAGAGCAACTGCGCTTGGCTGCGCAATCCGACACAGCCGCCTCGCCGCTGCAAGAGTTTTTTGGCACACGTCAGCATGACATCAGAGCAAGTCGGACGTAACTCGGACACTTTTCTAACCGGCATGCATCTCGCAGTGATCACCTGTGATCAGTTCTGCGCAGATTTTGCTCATCTCAAACAAGCCTATTGTTTCACCGCCGGAGCAGATGTAGACAAGAATGACTCCTAAGCGAATCATTCGTGATCCAGCTTCACCTACAGAAGAAGTGAGTATAAGGTTTTTTTTAAATGAATCTTTGCAATTCGCCTTTCCTAATAACGTGCTAGTTAGCAAGTTCCACGATGAATGCAGCTAAAGTTGACTGTCTCTCAGAGAGCGGCTCGGAAGAGAGGGGCGGGGTGAGGAGAGCTCATTTGCATTTAAAACGGCATGCAAGAAAACGGCTTGCTCTGAAAAGAGCTGTTTTTGGCAAGGTAAAAAGGGTGTTGTTTTACACTACCATTGAGAAATTTTAACCAAAGTATGTTATAGACTTTTCATTAAGACCCTAAAGAATCATATCAACTTGTGGAAAATGGGCATCTGATGACCCCTTTAAAATAAAGCTTTACTGGTTTCAGAGACACTTGTGGACCTCAGGCCACAGCAATTTGGTGACAAGGCTGAGCTAAAGGGGAAGTTGCTCAAAGTGAGTCAGACTTTAAGCATGTTTAAGAATGAGAAAGAAGATGCTGGTGTTCAGCTCAGAATCTGTCCGAAGAAAGCTGTGTGATGTTTTTCTGTCTGTGGTAGACCTTTTAATTGCTCACAGATTTATTTGCACTGAAAGGACCATCAGAAGCACCATTAGTGGACATTTGGAAACATTTTATGTACCAAAGAAAAAAAATTATTGAGTGAAACATACTCATGTGTTGATAGCCATTAATTCATAGCAAGATGTGGAATCACACTTTGACAACTTATAAAGGACAACATCAGCATACCTGTTCCTTCCTTAATAGTGGAATGTGAGGACAATTAAAAAAAAAATGGCTGTGCATTATATTACAGTAACATATTTAGCTACTTTGTTGATTCAGTTGCTTGTGACGGTAAGGAAATGAGCAATTTAAAAAACTTGGAAGCTTACAAATACATTCACAATAACAAAATCAGTCATGTGCTATTCAAGGATGTGGGAAATAATTTTGTGTACTTAAAAGCTGATGTAGAGCCACGTTCAAGCCTGAACATGTCACACCATAAAGCTTGGGTTTTAGTGTCAATGTCAGCCCCTCCTCCCAAACAGACCCAAGCTCCACACAATATGACTGCAGTAATAATTTCAGTGTTTGATGAAATCTTTTAAGGACCCCCTGACTTTGAGTATGATATGCACTGGAAATGTTATGACTGATTTTCAATTGTCACAAAGCTTTAGTGAATTGCCAGCTGATAGCCCTTATCAGTCTGGGTAACTCTGGGAATGCCAAATGTTGACAAAGTCAGTTAAAGCTTTGAGAATAGATTTTGTACTGATGGACCTAACAGGATAGGCAGCTGGATATCGAGTAGATAAACACGATCTACTTTGATGTACAATGGTGGCCAAAACTATAAGAACACCAGTATTTTCACCAGTTAATAAATGGTTTTAAGTCAATTATTTCTATATTTTGCTGTAGTGTGTCAGTAGGAAATATCAGTTTACATTGCCAAACACTTTTCCGAATACTTGAGACAAGCAATATTAATGTGTCATCCATAGTTGTTTAGTCGTAGTACAAGCAGAATGTGTGACAGTTGGTCGGAGTGGTTGTAAAAAAGGCTATGGGTTTCTATTATTCTAACCTCTCTCTTAAATCTCTCCTTCTACATGTTGAGACACGTACATACACAGACCACTTTACCTGAGCCAATCAGCGTCCATAAACTTTGACCACGTGATCTCCCCCGCCCTCACAGAGACTGAAGTTCAGTGCAGCGGTATACGGGGTCGGACGCTTAAGTTTCTGCGACATCATTGTTTATGGACTGTTTAAAGATCGCCTTTTGGACAAAGTGATGTGCGTGAATGCAAAAGTAAGTTTGAATCGCTAATTATATAGTCGATGAGAGACTAATCCACTTTTGTAAACAAGTTATTATGCCTGTGAGGTAACGATATCTATACGTGTATGCGTGCATTCATAATAAGCGTGTAACATTGTAAACATTGTAACCCTGTTGCTTATATTCCTATATACATATCTTCAATCTTGTGAGTGCTAGAGTTACATTTGTTGTTATTAGTACAAGTTATGTTCCCGTTTGAAACAAGGTTCGCTGCATTTCTTTATATCTAACGGGTAAACTGTTTTAAACTTAACTTTCTACGCGCATGCGCTCTCGTAGCTCAGACAGAGTGGCGCTACACAAGCGGCACGGTTCTAATAAGGTGTCAAGTTACAGCTGTGCGCTGCTTATAAGATAAAAATTACAGCCTGCCTTGTATTGCTACCTATCTTTTGCTAATAATGTTCATGTTTAATTATTAAGCTTAATCTATTCTATTGTGCTGTTTTATTGCCAGTTTGTTATCATTTATTTTACTATTATCATGTATATTATGTATATTCATGTTTATGTCACTGTTTTATTTTGTAGAAAGACCACAGCCACGACCACACTGTCCGATTAGTGATGAAACGAAGATGCACTTGTTTCATGAGAATAACCCATTCATTGTCACCACTCAACAGACTGTCTTTGGTGGGTCAGTACCCTGAGCTGGTAAATAGTTCTATATGGTGAAGAGCAACTAAAGCCAACCAATTTTTCATGGTCCTTCGAGCCGGATCCTGGATTTGCCAGAGAGATAGAAGATGTCACAACATGCTGAGGATGAGCCAACTGTGCACGTCAGGAGGCAGACGGTCCTTCCCGCACGTTTCGATGAGGATGATCTCACTGGATTCACTCTCCCTAAGCCTATTACACAACCCATGTCACCACTCATCCATTCAACCAGACTGGCTGAAGGCGACGAAGCAGAGGAAGGCGCAACTGGCTTTACTCCACTGCTACCAGGTTATGAAGCTGACAGTTCGCTACAGTGGTCCGGCGACGAGCATAAATCTGCATCAGACATCATAAGGAGAGAGAATAAGGATCTCCGCATAGCCCTGCAGATGATAGAGCAGGAAAGAGACACATTCCAGAACGCAAATGACCAATATGCAAAGGAGCTTTCTCAGCTCAAGCAGCAGATGAAGCAGTTACAAATTCAGAGGGATCAACAACGTCCGGGAAATCAGTCCCCTTCACCTGTCGCCCCTCAAAGGCAGCATAGCTCCAGTCATCCTATACCTGCACCATGCGTCCAGCCACAGGCACGTTCTGTGGAAATGAGCTTCAGACCCGTGCCAGCTCAACGCCTCAGACTACAAATGGAGCATCAGACTGAGGACAAGTTTCGAAGTCCACCACACAGCCCAACTCCAGTATCCACCCTCCTTACCAAACAGAGCTCCTCCTACCATTATATGCCACAAACGGGTCAGAGATCCGATGTGCACTATTCCCACAGACAGGACCCTTCCAATTCTCCACTCCTACGATCCCTGACTTCATACATCCCAACCCAAGAGAGTTCTCGCGGCTGAAAATTGCTCTGGAGAATGTCCTCCCAGCTAATGCGATGGAAAGGTTCATATTTCAGATACTGATGGACCATCTGAAGTTAGAGGAGACTTTACTAATTGCTGACTCATACTGCCATTCTCAACATCCTTACACAAGGACAATGGCTGCTTTAGACCAACAGTATGGCCAGCCACATCAACTGGCTCGCCAGCGGATTGCAGAGTTAATGGATGGCCCAAGCATAGCTAGTGGAGATCAGAAGGCCTTTCGTCTTTTTGCTCTTAAAGTCCGTTCACTGGTTGGCATGCTGGAGCAATTAGGCAGGAAGGGCACTTTCGAGTTACAGTGTGGTTCTCATGTGTCTCGGCTGCTTGGGAAGCTTCCCCAAGACCTGAGATCAGGGTTTCGGAGGTTTGCGCATCCACATCGTGTACCCATCCCTACTCTTCTGGATCTTGCAGAATGGCTGAAGTTCGAAATTGAAGTTCAAGAGGACACTACAAGGTTCGTAAGCAATCAGCGCAGAGGGCCCTCGACACGAACAAGAGAGACTTTCAGAGACTCTAAGCCAGCAACTAAAAGCACCACAATTTTTCTGGGTACTGTGAAGGCGATTTCTGAGTCTGCACCGTCTTCTACACCATCTAGGAGTTCTCTGAGACCCTACTGTGACAACAGTAAGCACTCCCTCAACAACTGCAGCAACTTCAAACAGCTTACTAAGGACCAAAAACGAAGCTGGGTCAAAGACAACAATAGATGCTGGCGTTGTGGCAGAACTCATAAATCTGCAGAATGTAACCTGAAGATGCGCTGCAGACAGTGCAGCAGCCGGCACCTTATGGCTCTGCATGACATCAGTGCTGGGAAGCCAGAGAATCCAAAGCTTGTTCAAGATGAAACTGCTGATACCAACAGCTGTCTATTCAACACCATGAATGAGATTCTCCTGATTCATAAACTGCCTACCAGCAGGAAGGTTCTGCTTAAAATCAGCAAAGTTATTCTCAGAAATGGCAAGAGGAAGATGAATGCATACGCAATCCAGGATGATGGATCGGAGAGAACTATCCTCCTCCACAGTGCAGCTCAGCAGCTGGGCCTCAAAGGTTATCCTGAAGACCTCCCACTCCGAACAATCAGGCAGAAGCTACAAGTTCTCCGAGGAGCAGCAGTCTCATTTGTGATTTCGCCAATTGCTCAGCCGACTAAAAGGTATCACATCAGAGGTGCTTTCACTGCTTAACAGTTAAGTTTGGCAGAACATTCACACCCAGTGAAGACTCTGAGGGAGAGATATCAGCACCTTAAAGGACTTCCACTGCATGACTTTGAAGCGGTCTGTCCTGTGTTGCTCATTGGATCGGATTACCTCCATCTAATCACTCCTGTGAACCAGTTAGGCTAGGGCCTCCGGGGGACCAGCTGGCGTGTCGGAGCTCTTTGAACACTTCAGGGTCTGGCCCGTCCTCATCCAGAGACTTGAACAGCTTGGCCTGATACACCTGGAGTATCGCCATCACGTGCAGTGCTGACGCTGCTTGGCCCGCCGTGGAGAAAGCCTTGCCGGCGAAGTTTGTTTCAGTGGCGCGGCAAGGTTTAGAGGGGAGACACGCGTTTCTCACTCTCCAGTTCGCCGTGGCTGAAGGACAGAGATGGGCAGCGACGGCTTCTTCCACGGGGGGATGTTTAACATACCCCACTTGGTCAGCGCCGTCCACTGAAGACAGGAGGGAGGATCCCAGGTTGTGCACTCGACTGGTGAGAGGCGCATTCCACGACTTCTTTATCTCACCGTGCACATCGGGGAAAAAGGGGCCGGGCCTCCGCGGGGTGTCCTTTCGGCCGCGATCTGACTGGAGGTACCACTTGTCCAGACGGCTTCTTGCCGGCTCGGCAGGAGGCGCCAACTCCACACCGAGCTCATCAACTGCCTTGGACAGGACGCTAAGGAGCTCGACATCACTATGATGGAGGTGCCCCGCGTCGCTGCCGTGGGGCGCAGTGTAATCCAGCGGGCTGTTAGACCCCTCCTCTCTCACAGACGCTGCCACTGAAATGGCATCATCTTCATCCTCAGCATCCTCCATAGCACCGAAGGACACCACATCTTGTGCGCAACCCAGGCAGAAGACGCACGACTTGTGGCCATCAGAGAGTTCGATTGGCTCTGCGCAGGAGAGGCTGCAGCGTGTAGACCACGGTGAGTAGTCTTGTTGATAGGCTTCTTCCTTCTCGTTGAAGGTTGGCTGAAGAAAAAGATTCTGAATAGATGACGTACAAGCGTTGCTTTATATAGAGTGGGAGCCCCTCATATTTCGCGCGCTTGAACGCCATTGGCCAGTTTCACTGGCGTGATTCAATAAGGCTTCAGTAGTATTTGGAGGAAAGGGTAATTCCCATAGCAATGTAGAGTGACCGAATCGAAAGGGAACATAACATATCTCTCCATACCAATAATCAGACTAGTAAAGTAATGTGTCTAATAACAGATCAAACAGTACCACATCTTGAGCGATGGGGGAGGGGCGGAGAACAGCGGTCATGGAGCGCACTGGAAGGGGACCTGCAGCAGGGGGGTGAGGAGCGCGTGGGGACTGAGTGGGCGCTGGCTCGTCACCTGACCCTGACAGATCCTCATCGCATGAATGCTCTAACCTGCAGTTACAAATGCATAAATAATGTTTTGATATTATAATCTTAAAACATTGAATACTGATATTTGAAATGATTTAAAAAAATATATAAAAAATATATAAAAATGTGAAATTAAAACCGCCAGTAGGTGGCAGCAAGTCACTGTTAAGTGAGTCATTGCGATTGAACCGGCTCATTCAAACAGTTGATTCATTCAGGAACGAAACACTGTCATGATTTTCAAAACAGTGCTGTGGCTTTGTTTGGAACCATTTTTGTTGGCGAAATGGAGCAAAAAATAGGCAATGTGGTGTCTAAAACGTAATTCTCTTAATATTTACTTCTTGATTATTGAACTGTTGTATAAAATCAATATCACATTTGATTTTTGCGAAAAAATTGCACTCTTTGTGTGATATTGATCAACTATATGAAATTATATAAATATATACATTTTTACACGGTATGATAAATTAATCTCTAACTTACATCGTACCTACATCAGCACTTTGTTGCTTATGATGAGGGAATTTGCGAGTTTCTGTCTGAACAAAACTCTGGGGTTTCAGCGATGACTGATCTGAACACCTCTGATTGACTACTGCATTCCTAAGCTCAACAGAATCATGTGTGATTGGTTATAATGAGCAACGCTGTAAAAACGCGTAAAAATAAAATATGATGTTAACATAACCAGGTCTAAATTTAATACAGCAATCGAAATTTAATTTTAAGTATTAAAGTTTTACGACGACCCCCACCCCCCCAAGTATATCACAATCATGGTTTTCCTGCTTTGAGATTTATTTTTTTCGGTCGATACTGAAGTGGTCTTGAGTTAACGTTACATGACTGCACTTGCGAATTTAAAGATTTCTAACTTGACTTTGATTTGAGAACTCTAAATCTAAATCTAAATCTAAATTAATTTAAATCTAAATTAAATATCGCTTGACTCGATATTACTTTATAAGAATTATAATAAAAAAAAAAATTAAAATGTTTAAATCTTTGTGACAATAGCCTATACAAAAATGCAAGCCACAGAGGCCTCTGGTCAGATCTATGCGGCTGCATGACGCTGTGCAAACACAGAACAATATAGGGGTAGAGAGAATCTATGAACAAATTTTGAGGTATGCACAATTAGCAACCCGAGCATGACCTCGAACTCTAACCTTCACGATTTCCTTTCTTCCATGAAACAAAAAAAAAAAAAGAAAAGAAAAAGATTTTGTCCACTGTAATGAAAGGCAGTGGAAAACAAATCAAGCTCTATTTTGATCACCATTGACTTTTATTATATACAGTAAGAACAAACATTCTTCACAATTCGAGGACACTTCATTTCCAGAGATATCGTCGACTTGACTGCACAGACACTATTTAAACTGAACCGAGCTGGACCTTGACATCACTAAATTCAATAATGAAATGCCTGAACTGAAAATTGAGTGTTTAATCTTGTCATTTGACATAATTGACACACTATTTTCCTATTTGATACTGTACAGTGCTTTGACACAATCTGTATTGTTAAAAGCGCTATATAAATAAAGGTGACTTGACTTGACAATTTCTTTTGTAACATGGAAAAAAGAAAGTCACACAGGTTTGGAACAATATATGTGTCATGTATTTACCAGGCTCTCCCGTCTCACACACACACACACACACTCACAGAAGCACA
>NW_015536460.1:223409-227989 GCF_001515605.1 Sinocyclocheilus anshuiensis | reverse complement strand
CTTTTACCTGCTATACTCACCATTGTGGATAGCCTGTAAGCAGTCATTGTCTCCAGCGATGTCCCTTGTTGACTCCACTTTGTTAAACACCTGCAAACCTGTGTGTATCATACCGTCATTACCTGGATACTTACCTGTGTTTGCAGTGATGTGTGCTTTCTGCCATCTTCCCAATGTGTGCACTCCACTTCCCCTGTGAAAGAAAAGGGCATTTATTATTACTCCTTAACCATTTCAATTAATAATCATTGCAATACTTACCTTTTTCTCCAACTGCTCAGTAAACACCTGTCTTGATTCGGTATCCTCTGTTTCAGTCTAGTTTATGTCCTGACAATAATGTGTGAATAAAGGGTGACAGATTTAACATTTTAATGGCTAAACTATTCATTTACCAGTTAATTACAGAGATGAAGTTTTTGTAATCTGCCAATAAAACAATAGCATTTAAACAAATAATAATTTTCCTCTTTTTTACCTCTGTTATCTCAGACAGTGTAACAGGATGAAAAGGCAGGGAGATATTCAGTATTTTTTTGCAAAGAAAAAGCCATGCCAGCCAGTGAGGGAGAGTCAGTCTGATGGTTTACACGCAGTGATTTCAGAGCCTGGCTGCTCAACAGGAGACATCTTGGTTCAGGAAGATGCGAGTGTAGGTCAGAACAGCCCCGTACACCCTCAACCAGGTTAGTAGACCAGCTAGAAAGTGGACAGTGACATGAGTTTGGGTATATTCAGGGCGACACATTTTCTTTAATCAGAGAAGTCCCTATATTGATATACTGGTACTAATTTCAGTATCGTACAGAAAAAGTGCACTCCTGAGTGCTATTCTAAAACTATGAATGCATAAATCCAAATCACACTAAACAAATATCATGATCTGTGGTTAAAAACCATGTATTTTACTAATATGCCTCTGTATAGCTGTCTCTAGGGATGAAACATGACAGTGATGTGGAAGAGATGGATACTCATCACCCACCTTCAGAAGTGGAGTCTGAGGTTCCACTCACATCTGACACTGCTCCAACTGGACCTGATGGTATATCTTTTTTATTTTACATGTAAAATAGGCAATACTTACTGGTTGCCTTAAAGACCTGTTGCCAATTGTGTGTCATTATAATGTGGGACCTTTGAAACAGAAAGTGCCTCTGAGAACTGATTCCCATTTTCATATGCTTCTTCCCAGACATTTCTCAATCCAGATCTGAGGGACCCGTGCAGCCTCATATCAGAGCTTTCCCCAAGACACAAATGGGCAACAGTAAGAGAGCTTTTAAAGATTCCTGGTACAAGGACAACATTTGGTTGGAGTACTCCGTAAGCAAGGACTCTTGCTTTTTGTTATCCTTGCAGGCATTTCTCACTTCCAAGTGCACCACAATCTGTTTTCACATCAACAGCTGGATTTTCCAATTGGCAAAAAGCCTTGTGTAAGGAGAGGGGTTTTAACGCGCACTCTAAATCAGAGCACCATCAAAATGCAATGTTTGCATGGAAGCAGCACCAGCAAGTTGTTAAAACTAAATCTTGCATATTAGATTCAATCAACAAGGAGAGAGAAAAGAAAATCAAAGAAAATCAGTTGTATATCAAAACGATTGCTGATGTTCTTCTACTGACAGCCACACAGAATATTACTCAGAGAGGTCATAGAGAGTCTGAGGATTCAAACAATAAAAGGGAATTTCATTGCCATTTTGGAAGAGATAGCCAAACACGATCCTCTGGTAAAGAAGCGAATGAATGCGTATGGAAATTCTAAATACACTAGCAGTGGGATTCAAAATGAAATATTGGAATGCTTGGCAGAGATGGTATGGACTGAAATCATAAAAGAAGTTAAAGAAAGTGAAGTGTTCAGTGTCATAGCTGATGAAACCAAAGATCTGAGGAAAAAGGAGCAGGTGTCTCTGGTCTTGAGATATTATTACAATGGCACTGTACATGAAAGTTTTTTAAACTTTCAGCAGGCTGACAGCCTAGATGCAGCAGAGTTAAGCAGCATGATAATCAAGTGTCTTGAAAAGCATGGCCTTTAATATCGGACCAACCTGGTGGGGCAGGGTTATGATGGTGCTGCTGTGATGAGTGGGAAACACTCAGGTGTTTCCAAAAGGATCCAAGATGTGGCAAAATATGCCTTTTACGTACACTGCACTGCCCACTGTTTAAATTTAGTGCTTGTAGACAGTGTCAAGTCTGTACCTGAAGCAGATACATTCTTTGCAGTTCTTCAGAGGCTTTACACTTTCATATCTGGCTCATATGTACATCAAAGGTGGCTTGAAATTCAGCAGGACATGTACAGTGGCCAGCCTCGTGAACTTCAAAAACTGAGTGACACAAGGTGGGCATGTAGGTATTCAGCTTGTCGCAATTTGACAGATAGGCTCCCTGCAGTATTTCGTCTTCTTCAGGAGATTGTTCATGACAGTAGTGGGGATCGCTCAGTAGAAGCATGAGGCTTACTAGCACAACTTGATCTAAGTTTTATTGGTCTTTTGGAAACCTTCAACAAAATACTTTGCCAGTCAAAATTTTTGTCCGATATGCTCCAGTCACCTTCAGTGGATTTGGCAACAGCTGTTAATCTTGTTGAAGCATTGCTTGACACGTTGCAGCAGTACAGAGATGAGAACTTTTTTGAGGACATGTGGAAAGAGGTGGAGGAAATGGCTGTAAAGTGCCAAGTCAGTTTTGAAAAAGTAGAAAAGAGACAGCAGGTCCTGAGCAGCAGATTGTGTGGATCTGTATTTACTTCCTCAACTGGTGCACGTAAAGAGAACTTGGGTGACAAGGAAGCCTTTAAAAGGCATATATTCTATCCAGTGATTGACTCATTTATGGGTGAGCTGCATAGGAGATTCTCTAAGAGAAACTGTGCAATTATGCATGGAATCCAAGCACTCCACCTTAAAAGCAGCACTTTCTTGCAGGAAGAACCACTTTTTTCATTTGCTGAAATATTTGATTCAAACATTGAAGATTTGAAGCATGAGCTGTATCAGACCAAAAGGGTTTTGGAAAGGAAAGGAAAAAACCAAATGACTTCTCTCATTGAATTTGTGGTATTTCTGGAGCCCTTTAAGGAGGTGTTTCATGAGCTTTTCAGACTGTGTAAGATAGCCATTGTAACACCTGTAAGTAGTGCTGCATGTGAACGTAGTTTTTCGGCACTTAAGCTGATCAAAAACCATCTCAGAACAACAATGGGGGATGAGAGACTGAGCCATCTAGGAGTTTTGAGCATTGAATCAAGACGGGCTAAAACATTACATATGGACGAGTTTGTAAGATGTTTTAGCAGCAACCATAAAAATCGCAGAATTGTACTTTTTTTAAATGAACCAGGTACATATACCTGTTATAGGCCACATTTTACTTAATCCACTGTAAACTAAATCCACTGTATTTGGTCTTCAGAAGGCCAAAGTGTTTTTGTTGTGATTTGTTTTTTTCTTTTGTCAGTATTTACAGTTGTTGTTTTTGTTTTGTCAGTATTTACAGTTGTGAGGCTAAAAGGAGTTGTATATAGTTTATATAACTTGATTTTGAGTTTTCTTGCTGTCTGAAACATAAAATAGATGGTGTTTTTCTTCAAATATCTTGTAGTTTTGCAATGCTGTGTGGCACAATCTAGATAATTTCTTGAATTTTGTGTCAAGCAAAGTGAACGAAATGTCCCAAATAAAATAATAAAAATAAAATTTAATGTGTACTGTATGTGATTTCTCTGAAGATAGTAACAAAACGTCCTTTGACACATCCAGAAACATTCCCAAAAAAAGTGATCACCATCACTTGGAGTCTAATTCCCCGCACCTGTCACTGCTAATCAAGCTCCCTATATCCTTGCACTCTCCTCGGTCTCACAGTTGGCTATGCTTACTTACCTGGTTCCTACCTGTTTCCAAGCTCCCCCGATGATCTGCTCCTCAGCTCCTACACTCCTTTGTTCCCCTTGCTCCGCTGTTCTCCTAGGATTCCCTGGAAAAGGACTCATTACTCCTCACCGATAAGAACCCAGAACCCTTGCCATTCCCCTAATACTCACCTGGATCAGTTGTCTTGCTTACATCTGCCTGCTCGGTTAATAAACCTGCTGTTGTGTGCACTTACCTCCGTGTACCTTTGTGTATTTGCTGACACATTTATAAGTGAACTATAATTGTCCATGAAGGCTGGAAGTGAAAAACTTATATTCAGATGTGCATAATTATTAGGTATGTTTTCTTTTACAGATAAAATGAGCCAAAAAAGAGATTTAACTCAGACTGAAAAGTCAAAAATGATTAAATGCCCATGAGAAGGATGCAATACTAGAATGTTCAAAGTTAAGGCATGACCGTTGGACAGCTAAATGTTTATTGGATCAGCAGGGTCAGAAAAAAACAGGTTGAGAAGACACATGTTAACTGCAAAAGAATTAAGAATTAATGTGAAGAATTAGGTGTGAAACCATCAGGAACCCTTTAGTCTCCAGCACCATCATTTTCCAGAACCGCAACCTTCCTGGAGTCTCCAGAAGTGCAATGTGTCAGATTCTCAGAGACTTTGCTTGGGTAAAAAAT
>NW_015536460.1:221582-222577 GCF_001515605.1 Sinocyclocheilus anshuiensis | reverse complement strand
AACAAAATTAATAGTATATTCTGATCATATTTTTCCAAGCACATTTTACCAGTAAATACTATTAATTTTGTTTAATCATTTATAAGTGATACATAATTGTCCATGAAAGCTGGAAGTGAAAATCTCCTTATATTCAGGTGTGCAGAATTATTAGGCAAGTTTTCTTTTACAGATAAAATGAGCCAAAAAAGAGATTTAACTCAGACTAAAGTCAAAAAAGTAAAAAATGATTAAATGTCCATGAGAAGGATGCAATACTAGAATTTGCAAAGTTAAGGCATGACCATTGGACAGCTAAATGTTTATTGGATCAGCAGGGTCAGAAAAAAACAGGTTGAGAAGATACATGTTAACTCCAAAGAATTAAAAATTAATGTGAAGAATTAGGTGTGAAACCATCAGGAACCCTTTAGTCTCCAGCACCATCATTTTCCAGAACTGCAACCTTCCTGGAGTCTCCAGAAGTGCAATGTGTCAGATTCTCAGAGACTTTGCTTTGGTAAAAAATCCTAAAAAATGACCCTGACTTAAGAATAATAACAAGCTGAAGTGTTGTGAAATACATGAAGATTGTTTTTTTTTTTAATGGGCTTTATGGACAGATAAGTTGAGAGTGAATCTTGAAGGACCAGCACCACATCCTCTTGTACCACTATTTGAAGAATTGATCTTCCAGAATCTGGCAGTACATTTTGGGAGTTCATTTGTCCTGACTTGACATGAACAGACTTGACTTGACGAGGCATGAACAGACTGGACGAGGCATGAACAGATGAGGCATAACAGACTAGACTCACCGACAGCAGGTTACAACATCAACACACGACGAAGACTATGGGAACATGATGGCTACTTATATCAGGCAATGAGGGTCACATGACATGAACAAACCAATGGGAAACAAGACACATGACTAAGACAACCAATGAGAACATAACACAGACAAGGGAATCACATGACTAGACAATAACCAATGAGAGCATGACACATACACA
>NW_015536460.1:221091-221353 GCF_001515605.1 Sinocyclocheilus anshuiensis | reverse complement strand
AGGAAAGGCCCTTGGTGCAGACTCATGGATAGGAAAGGCCTCAGGGACAGACTCATAGGCAGGAGAGGCCACTGGGGCAGATTCATAGACAGGAGAGGCCTCTGAGGCAGATTCATGGACAGCAGAGGCCTCTGGAGCGGACTCGTGGACAGGAGTGGCCTCAGGAGCAGACTCGTGGACAGCAGGGGACTCTGGAGCGCAGTGTGCAGCCCACACGCTCAAAATGGCGACCGCCATTACAGGAAGGGCACCAGAGGGTGGC
>NW_015536460.1:210856-221046 GCF_001515605.1 Sinocyclocheilus anshuiensis | reverse complement strand
CAAACCAATGGGAAACAAGACACATGACTAAAACAACCAATCAGAACATGACACATACACAAGGCAGAGAGACATGAGGCAAGGGAAGCATGACACTAACAGCAGGAAACAATTACAAAATAAAAGACATGGAAAACATGAACATGACAAAACCCAAACACCACATTACACGAATATACTTAATCAGAAGAAAGATTATTAAAACATATTATAATATCCAAACATCAACAGTATATACTATTCAAAAATTATATAGGCTATATATATATATGTATATTTATACATAGAGATCTTAACACGCATGGCGATTGCTCAATACATCGCTCTTAATGCTATAAACACAATAAACATTACATTACTTTGGGTATTCAGTGTGTTGGAGCCTCTAACCATTTGGATTGTATTATTTTAATACCAGAATGAAACACCATTTTCATAAACACAAACACTCGACTCAGGAAATGTATATTACATATTACATGAAACAACATACACACGAAATTGACATATTTTGTTATGTTTTATGTCCTAGGTGATCGATTTCACCCACCTGTTTAAATAAACAAAGAGAGACACAGTTGTGCTGCTTTCAGTCATGGAGTCGCTCTTGTAATGGCCTCTTCTCCGCGATTCACCGTTAACCACACAGTCCTTAATCAGCACAACGTCTCCCCCTACTGTCCACTGAGATTACTACGCATCACCATTAAACATAATAACAGCAAACACATTGGGATACAACAATCAAATGCATGGGAAAAAAATAATTATTCCTGTGACTACACATACAGGGTGTCACACACACACACTGTAATATAAGTAAATAATACTAAAATAACTGTTTATATAAGATATGCATAGATAAAATAGATAATATCTAACATTAGGTATGGATATATGATATTTTACAATCAATATGTTCAAAGCTTAGTTAGCCTTGTCATATTTAGATTTTGTCAATTCTTCAATGCAAATTTACTGCAACTGCTGGTATGCAAATTGAATAGGATGTGGATAAAACTATAAACTATTTTTTATTATTCTATTTAATTTATAAAGTTGTTAATTCCTTAATTGTGTATTTATTATATGAATGATTAATAGAACTCTGCATTTGTATAAATAAAGCTGTTCAATTATTTTCTGAAACCTGGACTTTTTGTTTTGCCCTTGTTGTGAGGATTTGTGTAAAGTTTATGTAACTTAATGTTGAGTTTTATTATTTTTGTGAGTTGCACTCTATTCATAGATTGGATTCTTTTATTACAGTTTTTCACTTCTTAAACGTGAAAAGTTCATACAAATTGTATTTGACTGTTCTGATTTACAGCAGTGAATAAATGCTATTAATTGATAAGGTATCTCTGTTTATTGCTGATTTTAAAGCTTACTGAACTTTAAATGATTCAGATATCTACAGTTCTACATATAAATACACAATATAAGATTGGCCCCTCTGTATTAGTTGTGGCCCCTCTTTTGCCCCCCAGTTGAAAAAATCCTAGAATCGCCCCTGCCCCCCCTCAATTCGAACACTGGACATAACTAAAATGGAGCATGAAATTGTATGCATCGTGTCTGTGTTTAGCAACGGGGAGTTTACCTCAGATTTCATTGGATTAATTAATTTGGGTGTGAATCGAACGGCGCAGGACATAACGGATGGGCTCGTGCAACTTTTCCATGCTTGTGGCTTGGAGGAAGAATGGAAAACAAAGGTGGTCTCTGTGTGCACGGATGGAGCTGCAGACAGTCAACGTTGGAGTTTACAATGGCGTTGTCCCCAAATTATGTCAGATGTTGGCGATCGGGGATTCCCTTGTGTACCCTTCTGTGTACCGCACACACCCTCGAGAACTGCGCTAAATCAGCTGATCGCGCGGTCCCATACTGTGAGACATTTAATCGCTGTGTTGTCAAGCTGCTGAGCTTTTATTTGCAGAAAGGGGGCACAAAAAGAACAGAACAGCTAAAGAAGATATGTGAGAAGAATGGAATTGTCTTTGTGAAGCTAGGAAAGTTTCACAATATTAGATGGTCTGCCTGGAGACAGGAGACTCTGTTGAAAATACGGAGACTTTTACCTGCCATTCAAATTCAATGAATTTCAGTGATTACAGTGATCTAAAACGCATCTGCACAGAGCGTTTTCAGTGTTTTCTAGCTTGATACTGGAAACATTTTACAGCACACCTCCCTCAGGTTCCAGCAAGAGAAGATGACTGTTGGTGAATGCAAAGATGAGCTCATGGTAGCTATTGGACACTTTTGCTTGACAGTGAAGGCAAGAGTACAGGAAAGAGACTGCCTCAAATGCTGATAGGGACAAGGTCCATCTACTGAGAGCTCTAATTCACAAGTTTGAAAACAAATATGACTCAAGTCATGTGACCAGTTTTTAATTTTTGATCCGTCAACTTGGCCCCATGAAATGCAAAGCCTCCAAAGTTTTGGCAACACAACCCTCAGTAGCATGCTTCAGAAATATGACGCCAGAATGGATGCGCTTAAAGCAAGCAGGAAAGCGTTTGACAGCTTAATCTGTGTATGACTTGGTCAACATAGTGAAAACAAGCAATTCAGATAGTTACTCCAACATTCACAAGGTTCTTCTGTTGTCCCTTACTTTGCCCTTGAGCAGTGCTGCATGTGAAAGGATTTTCACATCTTAATATACAGTAATAAAAAAGCAAGTACAGATCCCGCCTGTCAGATATTCGCCTTTCATCCCTGATGCACATCCACTTGTCCAGAGAGACAACAGAGACTTTTGACCCACAACCTAGCTGTTGACGTATGGATTCAGTCATCCCATCGCAGGCTCAACCAGGAAGCAAGTAGGCCTACATCATCATCCACCATGCTTAAACCAAACGAATACGGCGAGGAGAGTAGTCAGGAGAGTAATGATGATGACAGCATGTAGGATGGCTGCACCATGAACAGTGTGAGTACCAAGCAACATCTCCAGGTTCTCCCTTGAGAACCAGATTAAAAAAGTTATGTGCACCCCTGATTATAACACATTCTGTCTTTTCACTGAAATGCGCAATTTCTTGCCCCTTTTTAGTTTACCACTCAATGGTTTACTGGCTTTCACATCTCTGCAGCAAAGCCAAATCTTTGTGTGGCCAGGAGACCCAGCGCAGCAGTGTCCAGTGCCTCTACACTAAGCACCATTGTCTCTGTAAGGAATAGCATAATCCACATTGTATTCTATGAAGACACGTTCCACATTTCATTCTATCCAAATTATTAAACTTAAAAAAAAAATGTAATACCGGAAAACCACATTTTAATGAAGAAAAAGCAATATTATATAGAATAAATTGACTTCATACAAACTAACATTCAAAAGTTTGGAGTCAGTAAGTTTTTTAAAGAAATTACATTATATACTTTTATTGAACAAGGAGAGATTACATTTATCAAAACTCCCAGTAAAAACATTTAATGTTACAAAATATTTATTTAAAATAAACGCTGTTCTTCAAGCTTGATTCTGAAAAACACCACTGGGTCCCATTTTATATTAGGTGGCCTTAACTACTATGTACTTACATCAAAAAATAAGTACAATGTACTTATTGTGTTCATATTGTATTGCAAAGCTTTTGCAGCTATTGAGGTGGGATACGGGTAAGGTTAGGGACAGGTTTGGTGATATGTGGAGGTTTAAGAGTGGGTTTAGGTGTAAGGGATGGGTCAACAGTGTAATTATAAATGTAATTACAGACATTAGTTACAGATGTATTTACATGCAGGTATTTTTAAAATATAATTACAATGTAAAAACATGTATGTACGCAATAAGTGCATCGTATTAAATTATTAATTTAAATGTAAGTACATAGTAGTTAAGGCCACCTAATATAAAGTGGGAGCCACCACTGTGATGCAGTTTAATTAAGCATCGGCCATTTTCAATTAATAGTAATAAATGGTTATGTTCATTAGAATGATTTTTGAAGGATCATGTAACGATGCTGAAATTGTGTTCTTGCCACAACAGAAATAAATTACATTTATTTCTGTGTATATGTACGTTATTGTAATCGTATATTTACAAAATCTATTATATTTCACTTCATGATTGTACAGACACCAGATCCTCAAGTTCCAGCCCCTGTCACCAGAGCCACTGCAGATGTGTCCAGTCCTGTGGAGCCATGCAGTATTGTGAAGTAATTTCATATTCTATTGGTCTAAAAATGTAATTAAATCACAATTATTAACACTTTGGAAAGAAATTGATCTATTTTGTTCTTTTCACTTAAAGTATGTCTGGAGATGTGAAAAGGCTCACATGCACTGAAATTTTGAATATGAGTTTTGGTTACACTTTATTTTAAGGTGTCCTTGTTACAGTGTAATTATACATTTAAGTACTGAGTAATATAATATAATTAACTACTGTCAGGGTTCTGTCACTTCGGTCTAGTGTAATTCATGGTTTGTGCTCGAGCCGTGCGCTCTCGTGAGAGTGTTCTGTTTCATGTTGGAGCGTGGTGTTCAGATCCCGGCACTCATGTCTTGAGTTTCGGTTTCGTGTCAGGGTCCGGGCACTCGTGCTCCATGTTCTGGTTGTGTGAGCGTGCTTTCATGTCCTGTTTTGTCTTGTGCTGTGTAGCACGCAACTTGGTTTTTCGCTGGCTGCATGCTATCTTGTCTTGTGTGAACACGCGGCTTATGAGTTATCTCATTCGATGCGTGTTCGTGTTTTGTTTTGTGTGACCACATGGCTTTTGTCTTTGTTTCCTGTGTGCCATGTGCTCTCATGTCAATTGTCTTGACCCCACCCATCTTGTTACCTGATTATTGGTTAATTTGCCCCACATGTGTTCGCTCGTTACCCTCCTCATTGCTCTCCATTTATTCTCCTTGTGTTTGCAGTCCTGGGCGAGTTCGTCTTCGTATCTCCCTGGATGTGTTCTGTCGTGTCGTGTCGTGTCCAGATCCTGCCTTGCCTAGCCTTGCCAGCCTGTTTTTCCCCCACGGGGTAGTTTATGTTGTTTATTTTGGTTTATTTGAATAAAAAGCCCTTATCTTCCTGCAATATTGAGTCCTCGCTCCATCCTTCATCCCCAACCCTGACAGTATGAACTGGCCTGTATGAGGACTCAGCGGAGGAAGAGCTTATGTTGTCCACCACCCTCCACTCTCTCCAGCCCCCTCTACCAACGGATCATCCAGTTCAAGGACCTGAGCTCCCTCCGTCAGCGGGGGACTGATGTGAGAAGGTTTGCTCTGGAGTTCAGCGGTGCTGCAGAGGGGTTGGGGTTCAATGATCCGGCCCTCAAGGACCTTTTTAATAGTGCCCTGGATGAGCCCCTCAACTGGTGGCGAATGAGGGGGCTGGACCACCTGACGTTTGGGGGGTTTGTGGAGTTCTTGGCACGTCCCCCAGCTAAGGGGGCGGCAGTGCCTCCCGTGGCGGCTGACGAAGCTGCAGCTGCCCCAGAGGCGGCCGACGAGGCTGCATTGCCCTGCTCTCGGAGACGGAGGAGGGGGAGGAGGAAGAATGGGTCCGCCTCACCGCCCCTAGAGATGGCCGAAGAGGCTGCAGCTCCCCATGAGGCGGCCGAAGAGGCCGCAGCGCCCCCGAAGGTGGCCGATGAGGCTGCAGCGCCCCCAGCGGTGCCTGATGAGGTTGCAGTGCCCACAGTGGTGGCCGAAGAGGCTGCTGCGCCCCCAGAGGTGGCAGACGAAGTTGCAGTGCCCCGCTCTCGGAAACGGAGGAGGAGGAAAAGATGAGTGCCCTGTCGGCGCTGCCCAAGTTCCTTGCTCTGCCGGCTCCACACAAGCTCCTTGCTTTGCTGGCTCCGCCCAAGCTCCTTGCCCTGCTGATGCCGTCCAAGCTCCTTGCCCTGATGCCGGCTCCCTCCTTGATACAGGCTCCACCCTTCCTGCCTGCCAAGCTCCCAGCTCCGCCTTGGCCCCCTGTCAGGACTCCAGAAGCGCTAGATCCCATCTGGTCAGTCCCACCGGCCCCACCCCGGACATCCGCCAGGGCTACTGTACTGCGGGAGCCTCCCTGGTCCGTCCCTCCGGTTCCGCCCTGGCATCCTGCTAGGACTTCTGGACTGCCTGAGCCTCCCTGGCTCAACCCTCCCGCCCCTCCCTGGTCCCTCTAATGACTTTCTGGGCTGTACAGCTGGCACTGGCTTGGCTCCCCTCCCTCCCTCCCCTTTGTCTCTGTGTTTAGATTGTTCCTGTCTTGTGTTGTCTGTTGCGTATCGGTCTTATTGTTTGTTTTGGTCTTGTCATGTCCTGTCTTGTTTTTGGGTGTTCCTCGTTAGGGACTCCAGGTGACGTGTGGGCTAGTGTCAGGGTTCTGTCACTTCGGTCTAGTGTAATTCATGGTTTTGTGACAGAGCCCTGACACTCCCGCCATGTCATTGTTTTCATGTGAGCATGCGGCTTCGAGAGTGCTCGAGCCGTGCTGTACTGCGGGAGCCTCCCTGTCTTGTCTTGTCTTGTGCTGTGTAGCACGCAGCTTGGTTTTTCGCTGGCTGCATGCTATCTTGTCTTGTGCGAACACGCGGCTTATGAGTTATCTCATTAGCTGCGTGTTCGTGTTTTGTTTTGTGTGAGCACATGGCTTTTGTCTTTGTTTCCTGTGTGCCATGTGCTCTCATGTCAATTGTCTTGACCCCACCCATCTTGTTACCTGATTATTGGTTAATTTGCCCCACGTGTTCTCTCGTTACCCTCCTCATTTGCTCTCCATTTATTCTCCTTGTGTTTGCAGTCCTGGGCGAGTTCGTCTTCGCATCTCCCTGGATGTGTCCTGTCGTGTCGTGTCGTGTCCAGATCCTGCCTTGCCTAGCCTTGCCAGCCTGTTTTTCCCCCACGGGGTAGTTTATGTTGTTTATTTTGGTTTTTTTGAATAGAAAGCCCTTATCTTCCTGCAATATTGAGTCCTCGCTCCATCCTTCATCCCCAACCCTGACAAACTACATGTACTTACTATATGGTTAGGATTAGGTTTTGGCTTAGGGTTACGTGCATATAAGTATGCATAATTAATTGTTATTATAATAGTAAGTACGTGTGACGTGTAACAAGGACACCTTAAAATAAAGTGTTACCTGATTTTTATAACCAATAGTTTCTTATAGTTCAATAGTTATTTTTCTTCTTTTTTTTTTTTTTTGGAAGACAGCAGTGAATAATTTGAAATGATCAGTTTCACTGTCATAATAATCACTGTAATACCAAAGCTATTTCATTGAAAACAATAATTGCAATGATAGTTTTATGTGAAAGTAGTCATGGATAAATAAAATACTTATTAAATGAATTACCTTACTTGACTAAATGATTTGTCTTTTTTCCTTCACAGACAGCGCCTTCTGGGGCATTATTGCAAGCTCCAGCTGTAGTTCTGCTTCCTCGTTTGTGGCCGGAGACCTTGCCACCAGAGGATCACAAGTGGATTGGCAAAAGGCTTTTCAAAATGGGATCCAAGGGAAAGCCAGAGCTTCGTGATAACCTCCAGCTCTGGTATTACCCACCACAGCCAGCACTTATCTACAATAAGGCTCCACAGCTCCAGACAGATTCTTTTGTCATTCTCTTCAGCTGTGGATGCTGTACAAGCTGTGGAGGGTTAAGGTTCTCTGTCCCAATCCTGCCTGCGGACAGCATCAGCTGACAGGAGGTGGTCTGCACAAAAGGGCACGGCAGGTTCTAGACATTGACAGAACGTACAATATGGTCACAGAAACCCTCATCTGTACCAAGTGTAGAGCCTCGCATGTGTCCTGGAGTCAGACTGTCCTGCAACAGCTAGATCTGAGCCATCGCTCTGAGTTTAGGGTCATCCTCACACGGAAGTAAGCACACTTTCATTTTGTATCCTGTTGTTAAGCCTTCATCACACATATACAGTGGGTACGGAAAGTATTCAGACCCCCTTAAATTTTTCACTCTTTGTTATATTGCAGCCATTTGCTAAAATCATTTAAGTTAATTTTTTTTCCTCATTAATGTACACACAGCACCCCATATTGACAGAAAAACACAGATTCATTGACATTTTTGCAGTATATATATATATATATATATATATATATATATATATTTGCAAATACTTTACAAATCAACCATTTAAAATACATGAATGCGTTTATTTTGCTTTTTCTAAGGTATGCCTGTGATATGCGGGTCGTCCAGCTCCTGCGTGAGCGTAGTTTAGGCAATAGCCCCACGCAGGTGATCAAGCAGCTGCGTGAAAACCACAGTGAGGAGTGGCTCCAGTGTCTGGCCCGGTACACCACAAAATGTGTTGACTTCCTCAATCAACCCGGGGTGATGCCAGTAAAATTCCAGGAACCTCCAGAGCCTACAGTGGTGCCAAGCTGAAAGGGGCTACTCACTAAGTCCAGCCAACACATCCTAACAAGGCTAGACAAAATCCATGCAAGGACAACATCCACCTATGGCTCTGTCTTGAAGATGGATTCTACTAAAAAGGTTAAGGGGCGGTCACACTGCACTTTTCGCTCCATTGACTTCCATTCATGCGTATGCGAATGCGTCAGACTGGAAACGCAAGCCCATGCAAAAAGTTTCGCATTTTGCTGCATTCCAAAGTTCAAGCTTGGTGAACTCTGATCTGCGAATTCGCATCATGCGAAGCCATGTGACCAACAGCAGATCGATACGTCACGGCATGAAATTGTAGCTGAATTAAAGGAACATAAATTTAAAACTGTAGCACTGCACTGTTTGATTACATTTACAGCATGCTTCATATCATGTCTTATCACAGATCTCTAAGAAGCTGGCTGGGACAGTGAGGAAAATGGGACTCTGGCTTACCTTTGTTGGCACTGAGTTTGGTCAGGGGCTCATAAGTGTGCTGACAGCCCAGGAAGGAGCAGGACTGGACATGATGGTAGATGGTCTGGTGAAAGGATACCAGCAGGCTGGTGTGGTTCCACCTGCTGCGTTGTATGGACTGTGGGTGCTGCACCAAGGTGGGCGAGACCGAGCTGAAAACCAGATTCAGAGTTTGGCCAGATCTCATGATAAGTTTGGACATCTGGCATTTAATGCGCAGGATTGCTTCGGGCTGTACAACTGATGCCCATCAGCTTTAGCCAATCTTCATGTCACGGCTATCAGTGTGCATCTATGAATGGGATGCGGCTGATCCTACTATGCTTTGCAAAGCAAAGAGAGAGCTGTTGATGTCCCAGGGTTGGCCTGCGCTGACAGATGAAGATGTCAACAAGGCTCTACATTGCCGGAGGAGGACCCGTGGAGAGGAGACTACCATCCTAAACATTATTCATAACTTTAAAGCAATACAGTCTTTTAAATAGCAAAGCAAGTGTACTTCAGCATTAAATGTATTATTTTCATACTTTGACTAAGTTAAAGGGGACATCGGATGTAAAATTCACTTTTACGTGGCGTTTGAACTTAAATGTGACCACCCTATAATGATAAAATTCCACCCAGTGCCTTCTTTTTAAAAAAAATCCCCACAAATTATTAGCACTTTCTCAGATCAAGCCGTTCACAGATTCTTGGCAAAGTGATGTAGTTCTGCACAGGCCCCTCCCACAATTGCTGACTGACACTGCTGTTTTAGCACAGACCCACCCCGCTGAGTGAGCTGTCAACAGACGCCGGAGCAGTTCTAGACAAGAATGTGTCGTAAGCGATTGAGGTGTTTTGTTGTCGGATGTAATAATGAACATAGCAGTCGTCATTTACTCCCGACATCTGAGCCACTGAAGACGCTGAGGATTATTTTTGTTTTTGAAGGGAATGCGCCCCCTGATATACCTAAATGCGCCTATTTTCGCTCAAATCATTTGTGATCCAGCTTCACCTACAGAAGGAGTATAAGGTTTTTTTTATGAATCTTTGCAAATCGCCTTTCCTAATAATGTGCTAGTTAACGGGGCTGGCTCCAGGCATGGGTGGGCTGAGCCCACCCAATCAGAATTAGATAAAGATTGTGTTCATTTTTTTTTTTTTTGTGCAGTGATTAAAACCAGTCTGAAGTGGACTGTATTTTGAGAAGTATAAGATATAGCTGGAGCATATATATATATATATATATATACATATATATATACACATATACACACACATATATACACACATATATATATATTCACATATATATATATATACACATTTCACCCAAAAATGTTAATCCAGTCATCATT
>NW_015536460.1:207165-210332 GCF_001515605.1 Sinocyclocheilus anshuiensis | reverse complement strand
AATAACGGACCAAGGATTAAACGAAGCTTGAAGCGGGTCTTATGATGCCTGTGGTTTGAATCAGACCGAAATCTCAGGCTAGCTGTCCCCTGTGTTCTAGTTAGTGCTGCTTGCGGTTAGTATAGCTCAGGGCTGAGCCCACCCAAATGACTGTCTTGCCCACCCAATCAGAATCGGATAAAGATTGCGTAAATGTTTATTTTTTTGTGCAGTGATTAAAACCACTCCGAAGCGGACTGTGTTTTGAGAAGTATAAGATAGACATGGAGACTGCCCCAACAATCATAAAATAACACCAGAAAATTGCAGCGTTTTTCTTTTATTAGCTGAAAGCAAGGCATGCTAAATTAACGCGGAGGCTTCAGTCTGTTGCAGAAAAGCAGATGCTGTCAATGAGCGAAAACGGGTAGAAATATTTGCGCGCTATCATGGAGAGTTTGCGAGTTACAAGGAGTTTAATACAGGAATATGTATCATAGCTTACCACTGAAATTACCTGAGCAGCTGAATTAATGTTCTAAAAAACCTGCTCATTCAATAATGTGAATTCATTGCACGGACAGGGCAAGATAAGCATTTAAAATGCATGTACATTTACATTACATTTACAACAAGTAGATAGAATAGAAAAAATAGAAAGCTAGTGTTAGTTTTTTATTTGTTTTGTTTTTTTAAATAAAAATAAATAAAAAAAGAAGATAAATATAGATAAAGTAGAATTAAAATAGAAGAATAATAATAATTTCACCGCATGTAGGCTATACAGCTCAGTTGAAAATGTACCCCGTTTAACTTGCTGTTAATGTTGAATGTAAGAATGAAAACTGAAAGTAAACAACACTGAAATAAGAGCTTGTGTGATGAAAGTTGCATTCGTTACTATAGCAATAGTCAGCTCGACTGTAATATCCAGTGATGCAAACTATTAGACTATTTTGTCAAATTTCGCCGTTTTTAATTGAAAGTAGGGCTGTCATTTACGCGTTTCCTGTAATTCATAATTATTGTGATGATAATAGCATTTTTCTGTTTTGCGTTTTCAACATAGGAATACAACTAAAATTGAATGGGTGCATATTTTAAAATAAAAATATTATTTGCATATTGATTACAAAAAAAATCAGTGAACAGTGAAGTGGGGTATGAGTGGTTATGAACGAATGAATAAATGAAACGCATTTGTCCGTGTTTCACTCACACTTTCACAAATTGACTGAGTCTGGGCCCTGATTTTTCCCAATTTTCCTTCAGTATGAAAAATTAGTTTTTTTCCCCCGTAATGGTTATGATGTCATTTGAACATGACATTCATAACGATTGGACATCTCAATTCTCTAATTGCACCACAAGGAGGTGAGAAAGCTTCCAGAGGAGCTATGAGCGAGGATACACAGGTGTATCCTATGCGTAAGTCTTTCTTGTCTTTGTTTCCGGCTTTGCTACTGTTCGGATGCTCTTGCTTACTGCTCTGCGCTTTGCTCCTTGTTTATGTACTTTTCTCAGATTTTTCTAAGATTTTAACTTCAGCAGATCAGCACAGTGCTCAAACAAATTTTTGGCACAAACACTGAAACAAAAAACTTTTTGGGACTGGAATAATACTATGAAGAAGACTTTTTGCCTCCCACTGCCAGCAGCTTACATTCCGGAGACGGGAAAACACAGCTGCCTACATTCAAACAGATGAGAAAGAAAATGCCTCTTGTGGAAACTACTTGCTGCATGAACTACCACAGACGTCTACAAAGGATTGTGGTTCTTGAAACAAAGTTACTTGCTGGACTTCCAAAACAGGTGGAACACACAACAGACCATCTTCACAGACCCCCTCAGCATACAGCCGTTGAGTCCCATGAATCTAGTGAATTTCAACAGTTAATACCAAGTGTAGAGAAACAAGCCAAAACTGATCGACACACTAATTAATGTCACAAACAGGGAGCGAGACCCAAAGGCGCTCGAGACTTTAGATTGTCACGAGTATCTCATATTGCTGCGATAGCATCCTCTACCCCAGATACGGCTATGACAACACTGGTATTCTACCACCCCCTATACATCTTGAGAACAGATTTCAAGCATTAATGAATGTGGGTGAGGAATCCCCAAATGTGATTGAACATGGATCATATCATCCAGCAGTTAACATTGCTACTAACAGGTGCTCAAGGTCGAGCAGACAGTGGCATTCAGCTCAGAGCACAGCCGAGCCCAGGTCTCTGATATTGGGTGACTATTATCAGAAACATCAGTAGCAGAACTACAACTACAGGCTGCTTTCCTCAAGAAACCTGTTGTGATTTCTGATGTGAACAGGGAACTTCGGAACATTCTAATGAAGCACAAGACTGCTAATCGAATCATCATCCATGTGGGGAAGAATGACATTCGAAAAGAGCAGTCAGAACTCTTTAAGAAGGATTTCAGTGAACTCCTTGAAACACTTCGAAAGACTTAAAGGGGTCATCGGATGCCCATTTTCCACAAGTTGATAGGATTCTTTAGGGTCTTAATGAAAAGTCTGTAACATACTTTGGTTAAAATTTCTCAGTGGTAGTGTAAAAAAACACCCTTTTTACCTTGTCAAAATCAGCTCTGCAGAAATAAACCCATTTTTTGCATGTTGCTTTAAATGCTAATGAGCTCTGCTTACCCCGCCCCTCTCTTTTGTGGGGTGACCAGCCGTGCTCAGAGACTGTTTACTTTAGCCGCAAAACTTGCTAACTAGCACGTTATTAGGAATTGCGATTGCAAAGATTCATAAAAACACCCTTATACTCACTTGTGAAGTGAAGCTGTCATTTAGGTAAATCGGGAGGCGCATTCCCTTCAAAAACAAAAGTAATCCACTGCGTCTTCAGAGGCTCAGATGTCGGGAGTAAATGACAAATGGTATGTTCATTATTACATCCAACAACAAAACACCTCAATCGCTATTAGGGGTGGGACAAAAAAATCGATCCATCGATGCATTGCGATTCTCTCTCCAACGATTCTGGATCGATTCTGAGAATTTCAGAATCGATTCTGAGCTTAGTTTTTAACCAGATGCGCGATTACGCTGAGTTTGCTTTAGAAACACCCGTATTCTGCTTGCTTCCAAATCCTCACACACATACACACACCATTCGAACCTTCCGTAAAATAATCTTTCATAAAGCTCGGAA
>NW_015536460.1:206092-206955 GCF_001515605.1 Sinocyclocheilus anshuiensis | reverse complement strand
GTGGGACAGTCATTTTTATTATGTCCGGGCTGTCCACTTGCCCAGCACACACCTGGAGGACCAGTATCAGGTTTGCCTCTTCCTCTCTGGCCTCTCTGTATTGGTTTTTGTCTCCATTGAGTTAGTTTTCGCTGTAGTTCTTTCTCTTGGCTCTTGAGCTTTTGCTCATTTTTTCTGTTTTGTTCTACGGCATGAGACACATGGTCACAAAACTCTTTGTGTGTGTTAGAGTTTAAACCCACCGCATCCTCCAGCCTGCTCCTTAAGGCTGGTGGCATAGCATCAATCACAGCATGTCTAAACAATGTTGCCATTAATGGATTTCCTTCTGGATTCCCTTCAGTCTCTTGTTTCCACCTCTTCAGCTGTCTCTGTACATATGTGGTTGGATTTCCTTTGTCCTTTTTCTCTGCACGCAGTGACTGCCACACTGCTGGACGGAATGCATCAAAAACAATTCCATCCATATTATGAGAGTTCATTGCTCTGTCCAGGGTAGTTGTTTGAAGAATTTCATCCATCTTTTTCCCTCCTATTATTGTAGCCAGCAACGCTTTAATGTCCCTCGCAGCCAAAAGTTTGCCCATAGTTTCTTCTTCAAATACTCAAATCCATTTTCCAGCTTCCCCTGAATTTCTGGGAGGCCAGTGACCAGCCCCTCGAGGTCCTGTGGAGCCCTGGGGAAATATTGTCCCTGTGCACCCTTGATTGAAATTGGGAGTTGTGCAGCCAGTGGTCTGAGTGCCCCCTTTTCTCTGCCCTGTTCCCATTTTCCGCCATCAAATAACTCCTCTCCTTCATTCACATCCTCTGTACTTTCAAACAACTTACTTCTCCCTCTTTTCAATCTATTTACCTCTTGT
>NW_015536460.1:205132-205946 GCF_001515605.1 Sinocyclocheilus anshuiensis | reverse complement strand
TACTCTTACTGGATTTGCTGATTTTATTAATCCTATATCTGTGTCATGTTGAGACCATAGTTCAGTTGGTATCTGTCGCTGCATTTCCTTATATAACTCAAGTCTCATTTTGGTTTATTATTTTGGATGTTGTAGTCATCTGTGTCATTTTCTTTTGACCGGTAACTACTTCTTGAGGAATTCCCAGCAAACTGGTTGCACACAAAATTTTGATATAATTTTTGTCAGCTGAATGAAAAATCAATGGATGTTCTGTTGGTTCCCACTTGCTTTGTTCTGCCTTTTTCATCATTGGTCCTAAATCTTTTGCATCCCAATTTTTTTTCCTACATATACTGCAATATGTGGAACCAAATTAGTTTCACTGAACCATTTTTTTACAAATTCACCTTCTGGTATATTTAAAGCTGCTCCCTGTTTACCTATTATGATGTACTGGGAGACCATCTCAATTTGCTGTCCCTTTCTTTCTTCCTGCCATTTTTGTTTGATATCTTGTTTATTAACTCCTTTACACAGTGGATATTTTAATCCTAATATTTCCACTGGAGTGACTGCCATATTTTTTCCTATATTATTATAATTCAATTTTAATTGAACTCTTTTAACCAATTTCTCCTAATTTTAGTCTTTATTCTGTCTGATGTATTTACCCTTTTTTTGTATTTATTGAAAGTCTCAACTCTAGTATGTAATCTTTTATAAAAAATAATTCTTTATCTTTACTTCTCTTTACCATTTTTTCCACACTTATAATTATTTTTAATATACTTATTTAACTTGCTTCCTTGATCTCACTTCTACTGCACTGATC
>NW_015536460.1:201247-204962 GCF_001515605.1 Sinocyclocheilus anshuiensis | reverse complement strand
CAATGGATGTTCTGTTGGTTCCCACTTGCTTTGTTCTGCCTTTGTCATCATTGCTCCTAAATCCTTTGCTTCCCAATTTTTTCCTACATATACTGCAATATGTGGGAACAAATTAGTTTCACTGAACCATTTTTTAACAAATTCACCTTCTGGTATATTTAAAGCTGCTCCCTGTTTACCTATTATGATGTACTGGGAGACCATCTCGATTTGCTGTCCCTTTCTTCCTTCCTGCCATTTTTGTTTTATATCTTGTATATTAACTCCTTTACACAGTGGCTATTTTAATCCTAATATGACTGCCATATTTTTTCCTATATTATTATAATTAAATTTTAATTTAACTCTTTTAACCAATTTCTCCTAATTTTAATCTTTATTCTGTCTGATGCATTTACCCTTTTTTTGTATTTATTGATAGTCTCAACTCTATTTTACAATCACTCAGTATGTAATCTTTTATAAAAAATAATTCTTTATTTATCTTTAATTCTCTTTACTATTTTTTCCACACTTATAATATTTTTTAATATACTTATTTAACTTGCTTCCTTGATCTCACTTCTACTGCACTGATCTCTGAAAATTTTCTCCTTCTCTTCCACACAGACACCAAACATGCAAAAGTCTATACAAGATCTTGATTCAATTTTTATTTATATTATTTTCCTAAACACATTCACATTGCTCGTCCCTTTATCTAGATCTCCCTCTACTCAGTAAAAAATCAGCGCCCAGCAGGGATTTTTGCCTTCCCGTTCATCCCTCTGTACTATTCCTCTCCTACAGAGCGGTATCCAAAGGTCTTTGTGCACTTTTCTATACTATATCTGCTTCATTGTTGAAAAATTGCTTACCGTTCGGTGGCCACCGTTGTTGTGTGTTGCTCGCCAAAAGCCAGCCCAAAGTGGTCGTCTCCTCTGCTCTTTTCCGTCCCATCTGGGGTGCCAATTTGTGGTGTAGTCTGCTGCTCATCTTAGGAACCACACTCAGTCTTGAGTTTTGATACCAGAATATACTCTTTATTATAAAGAGGAGAAGTTTCTCTGCAGAAAAAAATCTCCAGAATGTCTTTCTGTCTCCCCTTTTATACAGGTTGGATTTTAAGGCGTGGGGTATATATTCCATACAGTTTTCCGTACATAGAATGGTTCCTTTGTGCATACAATTCTCCCTAGAGAGAAGGGGTTCTTGTTATGGTAAAGAAAGAAGGCCCCCACTTATGTTTCCCAGATGTTTCTAATCTTAGGGCCTGTCTACTTTAGCCACGTAGGCATTTTCCACACAGGCATATGTGATTATAATGGAAGAATAACTGGATATTTAAATGGTTATATTCATAATGATTACACTCGAACAATTCATATTTTAACCAATAAAAATCTACTACAATTACAAGGACATTTGCGGGCTTCATTGCACAGGATGCGCTGTGAGAGACGCGCGCTTTGTTTGATGTTACAGCTGTGAGAGACGCGCGCTTTGTTTGATGTTACACTTGAAGTGTGTGGTCTCGCCCGTCGGTATTTTCCTTACAAATGCTCTACGACGTCATCATTTATGTGGCTTCATTGCACAGGATGCGCTGTGAGAGACGCGCGCTTTGTTTGATGTTACAGCTGTGAGAGACGCGCGCTTTGTTTGATGTTACACTTGAAGTGTGTGGTCTCGCCCGTCGGTATTTTCCTTACAAATGCTCTACGAAGTCATAATTTATGTGGTTTGGAATGCAGGGGACATACATTTAAAATATGAACCTCACTAACAGAAGGCTGCTTTCAATTTCAAATGACGCGCGCTTTGTTAGTGAAGACTGCTCGCGCATGCGGCTGTGCGCGACTCCGTGTAAAGCCCAATTTATACTTGTGTGTCGAACCTACGCCGTAGCCTACGCATAGACGCACACCCTACGCCGTAGCCTACACTGTAGCCTGACGTGCACCTCTCCAAAAATCTAACAGTGCGTCAATTCTACGCGGATGGCAAGCACTGTGATTGGTCTGCTAGAACCCCCCCTCCGTATGTGCTTGAGTTTTGTGTGTTTATGTGCACTTTAATATATTTTAACGTTACACCTTCCTATATAAAATAGTCCTTGTGGATATTGAAAGAATGCCATCTTCTCCTGTTCCTTTGTTGTCTCCTTTTTCTAGTTTTAAATAATGATTTAATGATTTGATATTTATTTGCCGCCGTCACGGTTATAATGCTTCTCTGATGAGCCGCTTCTTCTTCTGCTTTTGCCGTGGTACTGCGGGTTACACCAGCAACATGCCCATGGACACTGCTGACTAGCGGTTAGCATGTGTACTGCACATTGATGTGGACAACGACACAGAAGTATAAATGAAAACTGACGCATAGCCTACGGCGTAGGTCCGATGCAGAAGTATAAATCAGCCTTAAGTGGTTTAATGCATTTGCGTCTCAAAATGGTTTTATGATGCAAAATTAATGTAAACACAGCCAGTTATGTCTTAAGGAATTAAACGGACAGGACAAACCACATTACTTCTTATATTTCAAAAGAGATCTGTGCGTGAATGCAGCTGAATAGATCTCCCGCTGTCTATGATGTCATAGTAAAAAACAACAGTAAATATGAAAAATCACTCACAGATCTTGAATGGAAAACATTCAGATAATCTTAAATACTGAAAGCACTCTTTGTTTGTTGTTTGTAATATGTTTCTATGCTCCTCTTTATTATTTGCTACTTGCTTGTATGTTTTGAAGTTATATTAAAGTTCTTAACATACAACTGTTTTAATTATTTTTTTCAATTTGTAATTTTAAAAAGTACTTAATTACTTATGTAAGGATATGTAAATCTAAGGATTTTAAGATTCTCAAGTCGGTAAACTATTTAATTAATAGGGGGCGGGGGGGAGTAGATCAAGAATCGTTCTGTAATTGGATTGTGACTCCCAGAATCGGAATCGGATCGTGAGGTGACTAAAGATTCCCAACCCTAATCGCTATGGAGCCATTCTTGTCTACGTCCCTGCTCCGGCGTCGAAACAATGGCGGTCGGACTGTTACAGCTCACTCAGGGCAGGTCTAAGGTAAGACGGCCGTATCAATCAACTATCGTGGGAGGGGCCTGTGTCTGTGTGACGTCACACAGACAAGAAGCTGAGAACGGCCTGATTTGAAAAAGGGGATATTATTTTTAGGGATTAAATAAAAACCGCTGGGTGGATTTTTATCATTGACTTTTTAAACTGGATGGCCTCCACCCAAACAAACTTGGTGCAAGAGTTCTAAATAGGGATGCTCCGATCAGGATTTTTGCAGCCGATACTGAGTACCAATTTCTTGTCATGGTGATCTGCCGATACCGATGCCGAATCTGATGCTTCAAACTTTATATAGACATTTCATCAGGCGCACGCGGCCTAGCCCGAAGTTAACGTCCGGTCTTTTTATCAGTGTGGCTATGGCGCCGGCTACAAACGCAGTTAAATTTAAGGTGATGAGTAGACTGAAGTTGGGCTCAGGTGGATGTGCTGTGGTATGTGTTTCCCATAAATTTATTTATTTGTGGTGCTCGCCACAATATCAAAACTGACCGATTTTCCAAAAGGCTTCTTGAATAAACATGAGCACGTACTGCACGTTTAAAAATCAAAACGAGGCGCGGGTGTTGGTTGAGCTCAGCGCTACTTTGTGTACAGCCGTTACTGGGGAAACCTCTGTTTCTCCCGCTTTAAAG
>NW_015536460.1:190429-201042 GCF_001515605.1 Sinocyclocheilus anshuiensis | reverse complement strand
ATCTTTAGAAAATTTTCGATGTCATTTTCATTTCATCTTGCATGTTATATGCCTGATAAAGCAGCGTTTGTGAGCTCGGCGCTGCTTTGTGTACAGCCGTTACTGGGAACCTCTGTTTCTCCCACTTTAAAGCACCTCCTGCTGGCAGAGAATGAATTAGCATTTTCAGTAAGTCCGTCTGATTTACGCAGCAAATATATTTAGCTTTTCCTATATCCACGGGTGCTGCGTATAATCCACGGGTCAGGTAATAAAATTGCATTCTGATTATTTGCGGGTGGATAAAATAAATCGTGGGCCCAGCTCGCCCTCCTCCTCAAAACTGGAAATTCACTATAACATCTATAAAGACAGCCTTTATGCTTTCAATGTGGAACTAGGCACAGCTAGACAGACCTTCTTCTCAAATCTTGTAAACAGTAACTTATACAACACTCGCACTCTTTTTGCTACCATTGATAGACTAGCAACCCCCCCCACCCCCCCCACCCAAGTCAGATTGGCAGTGAAATGCTCTCCGACAGCAAATGCAATGAGTTTGCCTGTTTTTGAAGCAATTGATAGCAACATTTTGGATGAAATAGTACAGCACCTTAAATCATCAACCTGCTACCTTGACACACTTCCCACATCTTTTTTCAAGTGTGCTTAACTGTTTAGAAGCAGATCTCTTAGAAGTGGTGAATGCCTCACTTCTTTCTGGGACTTTTCAAAACTCCCTGAAAACTGCAGTTGTTAAGCCCCTCCCAGAAAAAGAGCAATCTTGATAACACCATATTGAGCAACTATAGACCAATATAAAATCTTCCTTTTATAGGCAAAATTATTGAAAAGGTTGTGTTTAATCAGCTGAACAACTACTCAAAATCAAATGGATACCTGGACAATTTTTAATCTGGTTTCCGACCACATCGGAAACAGCACAGAGACAGCGCTCATAAAGATAATAAATGATATTTGCTTAAATTCTGATTCTGGCAAAATATCAGTGCTGGCACTACTAGATCTCAGTGTTGCGTTTGACACTGTCGATCATAATTCTAGAGAGACTGGAAAACTGGGTCGGGCTTTCTGGGATGGTCCTCAAATGGTTCAGGTCATACTTGGATTTATGCTCTTCTATACTCGCATAACCACCTCTCTCCCTTCTAAGGCTGGTGATACACAGGGAAACTTTTTTTTGAACATTGTTTGGGCACTTTCTCACTGAGAATGGGTAAAAAAAAATTATATCTGAATACTTAAGATCAGTCATGGGCCCTGTGTCTCACCTGGTTGCCCATCGACAGCAACATTGCTCAAAAAGTTACCCTATGTATCATCAGCCTAAGTGGATCTTGGAAGCCTAGGACCTAAATACATTGCAGATATGATCACTGAATATAAACATAACAGACCCCTCAGATCATCAGGATAGATTCCGTTAGAAATACCAAGAGTTGAAAACGAGGGGAATCTGCTTTTAGCTATTATGCCGCCCGCAGTTGGAATCAGCTTCCAGAAGAGATCTGGGACCTCATTTATATCTTTATAAGATTATGATCTTAGAGTGTGCGTACGCAAAAATCCACGGCAACGTTCTTATTTATAAAAACGGTCTTTGACGTGGAAAATTACTTACCGCCACATCAGGGTCTGAGCAGGCATACGCACTTTTCCTTGTGGCAAAGTCGGAGTACTGCAGCTATTTGAACATCTAAGCTACAATAATAATAAAAGCGGTGTACGTGCAAGCACCGAATTCATCATAAACAATAAAGATGCAGTGTAAGAGATTAATGCAGTGTAGTCAGATTTTTTATTAGTTTTTGCAGGATTAAACTGACCTTTTTTGTAGCGTAATGTTGTGAGTTCTTTACTCGCTTTCTGTACAGTTTATTCCATGTTGTTTTTTTATTTTATTTTACAAGAGAACTTGCGAAGTCTTGATTTACTACTAATGCGTAAAATAGAAAAAAAATGCATAAACGCATCTCCGACTGTTTTGTCTGTGTAGCCTATAAGAATAGGCCTATGTCGTGCAATAACGGTTTTAATATATTCTATTCAATAACATTGTTAACTGTTTTTATTTAAAACATCTGCTGCTTTGCTTCTGTGAAAATAAATAGAGACATCAGCCTTAAACTTTGTTTTTGTCGTTTACATCAGTTATATTTGTATAAAATATACTACTTTGTGTCAGTACATTAATGGCACATTTGAACAGCATTAGTAAACTGTGTAAATATAAAGAAATACCAAATCACATGCAGGTTTTTTCAGACCGGAGACCATAATCGTGTAATAATTTATTTTATGATGATATGAAACGTCCAATTTTTCTTTCAGTAATGTTTTTTAAAGTTTTGCAAGAATTTCGTGATATTAAACTTTTTATTAGTTTTCATAGCAAGTGATTTTAAAAGTAGGATGGTTCACTTTTTATAAGATGACTGAAAATTTTACTTGAATTCGTAGTTTATTCATTTGGAAACCTAATTGTTTTATAATTACTATTAGGCCTATTATTATTATTTCTGTTGTTTCTAGAAGTAGTAATTTTGATAATAGCCAATTGAAAAAATATAACCACACACACATTGTTTGTCCACAGAATAATTAAACATTATTAAATAAAAAGCATCCCCGCACGAACCTTTACCTCTGCCAGCAGGACCTCAATTTCAGACTCAGTAAAGTTTTTTTTTTTCTTTGTGCTCATCATTCTCAAGCATAGAAATTCGGATATTGGCGTGTGCTCTTTTATATGGTAATGATATTAATTAGGGGGCATTTACAAGGCGGAGATCTGACACCAGTCAGCTGCGCACAATTTCTATCTTTCTAAATTTGCGATTTATAGATATCTATAAATACATTTCTCTGAATCGCACTTACACACTTTTGAGAAATGATCTTAGAACAAATTTAGGACTATTTATACGCAACATTTTATAAATGAGGCCCCTGGTTCCCAGAACTATTGCTCCTCGTGACAGCCCCTCCCAGGCGGATTCCTCTGAGGAAGGATCTACTTTCTCAGTGACAGGGCACCCTGTGGCACCCGCATCCGGATCTCTGGAGACTCCATGTCTGGTCCCTGGATGGGACGTAGAGGGTCTAGGTGACCTACCCCAAGAGGTAGGTGACACCATCACTTCGGCACGTGCACCATTTACGAGACACGCTTACACCTTGAAGTGGAACCTGTTCATCGAGTGGTGTTCCTCACACCGAGAGGACGCCAAAGATGCCCGATCAGAGCCGTGCTTTTCTTTCTGCAGCAAGGGTTGGAGCGAAGGCTGTCCCCCTCCACCCTTAAAAGTCTATGTTGTTGCAATATCTGCAAATCACAACCCCGTGGATGGTAAGATGGTAGGGAAGCACAACCTGGTCTTTAGGTTCTTTAGGAGGGCAACCCCAACCCCTTCGTATTGAGTCTGTATCCTCCTGTGTTCTCACCTCAAACGGGTAGAAGCACCGAGAGGCCCTGGCCTAGTGTCGGCTTGCTATGGCACAAATTGTGATACTTGCACCAGAGAGTTCCATATTGCAGACCCTGTCGAGCTCCTCCATCACCCTCGGCAGCCAGATGTGGCAGAGCCAGGCCTTCCCTCGATGTGTCCGTGAGAACCGGTAGGAGGCTGGGTGCTATAGTCACCCTGAGGGGATCCCATATGTGTATTCCATATTCCTTCACAGTGACTGGCCTTCCTGGTGTGAGCCCTGGCCTATACTTTAACAAAGGGCACAGGAGGCTCGGACAGGACACTGGAAGGGGCAGCATCTATGGCACTTTGGTAGGGATTCCCCAATTCATCAGCCATCACCGTGAAGTCGAAAGTTACCGACTGAAAGGGAATGTCTCAGCTACATATGTAACCATTGTTCCCTGAAGGAGGGAAAGGAGACGTCACGTCTCGTTGCCACAGTTGCTGTACCACGACTGAGCAGCCAGGTCACCGGCTCGGCTCTGTCAGGATTCGTCCAATAAACACAGGAAGCATGATTTACAAAAAATTCAGTTCTTTATAATTTTCCCATTTTTTTAAACATACACTTGGCCATACATAAAGAAAATAAAGAAAACTGCACAAATAAAGGAAAGAAAATATGGAGTTCCAGGGTTCAGATGTTAACAGTTGGGATCCCCAACCCAAAAAACTCCCTTAACAAACAAAACCCAGCCCTTATATTACAAGATGGTCCTCACTGCAGAACACAAGATCCAGGGGGAGTTGGATCCAGATCCAACTCCTCCCACCTTACATATACCTAAACCTACCCATCTCCACCCCCTGATCTCTAAACCCACCCATTTCCACCCCGAAACCTACCCATCCTTCTTTATTTTTTATTCTAGTCTATGCAAACATCCCCCCCCCCAGGCGTCGCCCTGGTCCTGTGGGGAAACACACAACTTGTTGTGGGGGTATTACGGGGGGGGAAATTTGATGTTACCTGCCAGACCTGCCCAACCGGACCAGCTCCGGGAGAGACCGTCCACATTCCCATGGTCGGCCCTGGCCCGATGTTGTACCTGGAAGCAGAAGTCCTGGGGCCTCATTTATAAAATGTGCGTACGCACAGATTTGATCTTATAGTGTGTGTACGCTAAAATCCACGGCAACGTTCATATTTATAAAAACGGTCTTTGACATGGAAAAGTACTTACCGCCACGTCAGGGTCTGAGCAGGCATACGCACTTTTCCTTGTGGCAAAGTCGGAGTACTGCAGCTATTTGAACATCTAAGCTACAATAATAATAAAAGCGGTGTACGTGCAAGCACCGAATTCATCATAAACAATAAAGATGCAGTGTAAGAGATTAATGCAGTGTAGTCAGATTTTTTATTAGTTTTTGCAGGATTAAACTGACCTTTTTTGTAGCGTAATGTTGTGAGTTCTTTACTCGCTTTCTGTACAGTTTATTCCATGTTGTTTTTTTATTTTATTTTACAAGAGAACTTGCGAAGTCTTGATTTACTACTAATGCGTAAAATAGAAAAAAAATGCATAAACGCATCTCCGACTGTTTTGTCTGTGTAGCCTATAAGAATAGGCCTATGTCGTGCAATAACGGTTTTAATATATTCTATTCAATAACATTGTTAACTGTTTTTATTTAAAACATCTGCTGCTTTGCTTCTGTGAAAATTAATAGTGACATCAGCCTTAAACTTTGTTTTTCTCATTTACATCAGTTATGTTTGTATAAAATACATTATATATTAGGGCTGCCCCTAACAGTCGACTAATCGTTAGTCGACCAGAAGAGGCTTGCTCGACCAAATTTTTTTAGTCGCAGAAAAAAAATCCACATTGGCAAAGTCACGCAGATCGTTAACGGCTGATCTATGGTAATACAGTACATCCGGCAGGACATCCAACCGCTTGCCTATCAATCATCCACCACAAATATGGCTTATCATCTGAAATATGAAAGTATTAGCAACTTTACATGGCCGCTCAATCTAATGTTAACCTAGAGAAATGTGCGCTATATTAAGTGTCTGTTTGGAAGCTGAATAGTAGCTCACTGCAGGACAGATGGAGGCGCCGGTGCGCTAATTTGCTCTTAAAATAGGCTACTCCGTAATTTTTGGTCATACAGATAAGAGTAATACATCTTTCAAATCTGTAAAGACTCTATGTTTATTTGTGTGCACTCACAACAACAAAACGCGCTTTTGTAAAATAATGAAAGCAAACAGGATATGCTTTCTGCCATCTCGGTCTGTGAACTCGAGCGTGAAACTCCTTGTATATCTTTGCCTTACAGACATTAAAACATATCTATAGAGAGTGAAATGTCTACTTTCAAATGAACCAATTCAAATGGAAAACAAATATTCTCAGATTATGTAATCCGTGTGAAACATGCACACAGGCGCATCACTACTGCGGAGATGACGAGTCGGTGTCGCCGAGTTCATCTCTTAAACCAAAAGAAAGAAAGCACTTGCTTATCAGTGAATTATTAAAATGTTAATGCAGCCTCCTTACTGTTTTTCCCTGACACATTCATAATCATAGCTTCTGCCGGTGCGCTGTGGCAAGCTTTATGCGTGCGAGCGCTTATTAGGCTTTGTAGGCAATTAAAGGCTCATTATAATGATTTAAATGGTTTATTAATAAACGTGCGATTAGTCGACTAATACTTAAAATGAACGACTACTAGTCGACCAGAAAAATCCTTAGTCGAGGGCATCCCTACTATATATTTTTGTGTCAGTAGGCTACATTAATGGCACATTTGAGCAGCATTAGTAAACTGTGTAAATATAAAGAAATGCCAAATCACATGCAGGTTTTTTCAGACCGGAGACCATAATCGTGTAATAATTTATTTTATTATGATATGAAACGTCCCATGTTTTTTTAAAGTTTTGCAAGAATTTTGTGATAAACTTTTTATTAGTTGTCATAGCAAGTGATTTTAAAAGTAGGATGGCTCACTTTTTATAAGATGACTGAAAATTTTACTTGAATTCGTAGTTTATTCTTACTTTTGGAAACCTGATTGTTTTATAATTACTACTACTATTATTATTATTATTATTTTTGTTATTTCTAGAAGTAGTAATTGTGATAATAGTCAATAGAAAAAATATAACCACACACATTGTTTGTCCACAGAATAATTACACATTGTTAAATAAAAAGCGTCCCTGCACGAACCTCTACCTCCGCCAGCAGGACCTCAATTTCAGACTCAGTAAAGTTTTTTTTCTTTGTGCTCGTCATTCTCAAGCATAGAAATTCGGCTATTGGCGTGTGCTCTTTTATATGGTAATTATATTAATTAGGGGGCATTTACAAGGCGGACATCTGGCACCAGTCAGCTGTGCACAATTTCAAGATCATTTGCGATTTATAAATGCCACATCTGGATGAGAGGCGTACACACGTGTTTTTGCCCGTAGGTTCGTTTTCTCTGAATTGAACTTACGCACTTTTGAGAAATTATCTTAGAAACAATTTTGACCGGTTTATATGCAACATGTTATAAATGAGGCCCCTGGGGCCTGTTTCATAAAACAAGTTTACCAAATAAACCAGGTTTATTTCAGTTAGTCTGACTTATTGTCAGTTGATTTGGTTCAAAATACGTCAGACTAACTAAAATAAGCCTGGCTTATTTAGTAAACTTGTTTTATGGAACAGGCCCCAGATGTTCTAAAACATTAGCCACATTTAAAGCCAGACTCAAAACTCATCTGTTTAGCTGTGCATTTACTGAATGAGCACTGTGCTACGTCCAAACTGATTGCACTGTATTTTAAGTATTATGATTTTCTATTCTTAACTGGTTTAATTCATATTTAAGTTTTTAAATTCCTTTTTCAATTGTTGTGATTATTTTTTTATGATTATTTTAATTCCTTTTATGTAAAGCACTTTGAATTACCATTGTGTATGAAATGTGCTATTTAAATAAACTTGCCTTGCCTTGTCTGAAAACCTGAGGCAAATTATCCTTCCCCTTCACATCTGTCATAATTTGATTTTATGATTTACCCTTGCAGGTTAAACAAACCATACATCTCATATTTCAACATCTTGCTTTATCTTTGCTTTCATCTTGCTTTATTAATATTATGAATGTCTTAACCAAACTTTAACAACATAACAGATCCCTTGAGCGCAGCTGATGACACTTTCAAGTGACACTTCATTGATCAAGAATATTCCAATGTACAAATAAGCTTTCTTTTGATTCCTCCATGCTCGTTTTCTTTCATGCATCCTTCTCATCCTTGCATCCTGAGGGGGGTGAACTAAGACACAACAAAAGGAAGAAAGGAAAAGAAACGTGGATGCACAAACAAGGAATGAGAAGCGCCCAGCATTTTAATAAGATGATAAATGTTATTCAGCCTCGGTCATTAAGAATCCCGTCATACAGGCAGACAGAGGCAGGGGAAGAGCAGGAAGCAGAAGTCGATTGAATAATCTTAATTGTGTCTTTCTCAATTCTCAATGTTCAGTCAGACTGTCAGTGTTACACCAAACAGCTGAAACACTGAAATGGACACATGCCTTCTTATCTTTAACTTATGATAACACACATCTTAAGACTAAATAAAGCAAAAAAAAAACCTGCAAGGCCAAAGAAAATGAGTAATATAACAAGAACGAACATGGGAAATAAACTGAGAAAGATTAAATGAGACCATGCAAATGTTTGTTTGTGCTTTTCAATCTACACAAAAAGAGGACAACGAAAATGGCCAGTGGCAACATTCTGAGTTATTAAAACAAATGTTTGGAGAGATGCTGCTATACAGTGGAAAGAGGATGCCTACCATAATTTATTAATATTTGAAATTACAGGAAAGGAATCATATTTGAGCAGGAAATTCTGATTTTGGTCACATTCAGCTGCGGTGTGAACGTAGCCTTGATTTCACACAGACACGTATTTTCTGGTGCCATTTTAAATTTCTGAGCCATTTAAAACTCTTTCCACACAAGAAACACAAATAGGGTCTTACATCTGCATGACTTTTTAGGTGTATCTTTAAGTGTGATGGCAAAAGAAATGTTTTATTGCACTGATCACAATTAAGTTGCCTTCTGCCAGGGTGAATGGGCAGGGGATTTTTGAAATGGCCCCTTTTTGTTAACTTCTTGTCAGACTGCAGTTTCTCTACAGAATGAGTTTGCAAATGGCGCTTCAGATCTCTTTGGTATGTGAAACTCTTCTCACACTCAAGACATGAGAATGGCTTCTCTCCAGTGTGAAGTCTCAGATGAGTCTGGAGGCTTACATTATGTCTGAAACTCTTTCCACACTGTTTGCATGTGAAAGGCTTTTCTCCTGTATGAAGTCTCATGTGAGTCTTGAGGTTTCCTTTAAGTGTGAAACTCTTCCCACAGTGATAGCACATGAAAGGCTTCTCTCCGATGTGAGTTCTTACATGATCTTTAAGGTGTTTACTGTCTGTGAACTTTGTTCCACACTGTTGACATATAAAACAGTTCTCTCTTGAATGAATCCTCATATGGTAAATTAGGGTTACTTTACATCTGAAATTCTTTCCACACTGACCACATAAGAACGGCTTCTCCCCCGTATGAATTCTCATGTGAGTCTGTAGATTTCCTTTTTGTGAGAAGCTCTTCCCACACAGTTTGCAGGTGTAAGGGCTCTCTCCAGTGTGACTTCTCATGTGGGCATTAAGGGTTGATTTATATGTGAAACTCTTACTGCACAAAGAGCATGTGTAAGGCTTCTCTCCCGTGTGAAGTCTTAAGTGAGTCTTAAGGCTTACTTTATGACCAAAACACTTTCCACAGTGATGGCACGTGAAAGGCTTCTCTCCGGTGTGAATTCTCATGTGTGTCTTAAGGTTTTTATTGAATTTGAAACCCCTTCCACACTGCGGGCATATGAAAGGCTTCTCACCAGAGTGAATTATTACATGCCTGTTAAGACGATCCATGTCTGGGAAACTCATTCTACACTGATTACATTTAAAACAGTTTTTTCTTGAATGAATTCGCATGTGGCTATTAAGACCTATTTTACGTGTGAAACTCTTTTCACACTGATCACATGTGAACGGCTTCTCTCCGGTGTGATTGTTCATGTGATATCTAAGGTTTAGTTCTCGTATGAAGCTTTTTCCACACAGTCCACATGTGAAAGGCTTCTCTCTGGTGTGAATTCTCATATGGCTTTTAAGAGTTCCTTTTTGAGTAAAACTCTTTCCACACTGTTGGCAGGTGAGAGGATTCACTCTAGTGTGAATTTTCATGTGGGCTTTAAGGCTTCCTTTCTCAGTAAAACTCTTTCCACACTGTTGGCAGGTGAAAGAGCTCTCTTCATTGTGAACTCTCATGTGTACTTCAAGGTTTCCATGTTGATTGAAACTCTTTCCACACTGAAAGCAGGTGAAATAACTCCTAGTTGCTTTCTTTTGAGCTCTTTTTCTTGATAAAGTATTTTTAGTATGTGGGGATTTTCCTCCAATCATAAAACCAAGATGCTTCTCATCTTTCTCTTCCATTTCATTCAGTTCTTGACTCTCCTCTTTCAGCACTAACAGGCCTAGGTCAAAAAAGAAAAATACAAGTTAACTTCAGTTTAATGGCACAGTACAACAGACATCAAAACATTCAAACTATCAAAACCAACATGTATGCTAGCCCCTAAATTGACTAAGCACATGAAAGAGGAGTTTCTTTTAATCTCATAACTGCAATTTATTATTATAAAAGAAATAAACTCTTCATCGATGTTTCTTCATCAGAACAGATTTGGAGAAATGTTCATTACATCACTTACTCACCAATGGATCCTCTGCAGTAAATGAGTGCCATTAGAATGAGAGTTCAAACAGCTAATTATAACATCACAACAATCCACACCAAAACTCCAGTCCATCAATTAACATCTTGTGAAGTAAAAAGCTGTGTGTTTGTGAGAAACAAATGCAGGCATTTTTCTTTAAACCATTGGTTTTAGACAAAATATCGTAATCTAGAAATAAATAATCCATAATGATGCTTCCTCCACTGAAAAATCGACAGCCGTATTTGTTGTAAACTGTGCTTTACCTGTGCATATTTCTCTCTTGATTCAGACAAGACCCCCCCCCCCCCCGAGCAACACACATCTTTG
>NW_015536460.1:188834-190280 GCF_001515605.1 Sinocyclocheilus anshuiensis | reverse complement strand
CACCCCCCCCCCCCCCCGGAGAAAGCAATATTATGGATAGAGGACTTGTATTTTAGCCAAAAGCAAATGTTTGAAGTCAAAAAATGTTATAAATGATGATTTGTCGATTACAAACACAGAGCTTTTCAGTTTACATGACATTCGTTGATGAACTGGAGTCATGTTTGTGATTTTTTCCCCCAGCTGTTTGGACTCATTCTGATGGCACCCATTCACTGCAGAGGATCTATAGGCAAGTAAGTGATGTAATGCTAAATTTCTGTTTTTCAATTAAGAAAATCTCATCTACATCTTGGATGGACCGAGAGTAAATTTTCAGCATATCTTCATTTTTGGGTGAACTATTTAGCTATTCAAGCTGACAGTTATCACACCCCTCAGCTCAACTAAAAATTTATTAAAAAACAAAACAAAAAAAATTGCAGGAACAACTGAAAGTGCAAAAATCACACACTCTAGGTTGTCCTTATACTCCTTTAACTCCTTATAATTGTGTTAAATTTTATACATAGACAACTCATCTTAAATACATCATCATATACAGTGAACAGAAAGCTTAATCTGCATTAAAAAAATTAAAAAAAAAAAAACTTAATCTGAGAGGTTGCTCTGTATAAAGAAGATACTCATACACTGAATACAAATAATTATGGCCCCAATTAAATTAAACAATTAAATTTTGCTCATTGAAATAATTAGTTTTGTTTGATTTTAATAAAGAATTATTAATTTGATTTATGCAAATTACATGAATTTTGAACCAAGCTATGTGAATTAAAGTCTGAAAAGAATAAGTTGGTTCTGCGAGTATGCATGCAAATGCACCATTTCCTTGGCGCCAAAGGGAGTTTCCAGCCAGGTTCATGCAGTGCAAATTTCTTTCGGAAGGGTCTATTTACACTAACTCTGCCCACCAACGTGTGATTGGGCTAGTCACCACTACAAAAGACGGCTGGCATATGGTAAAGCGCATACTGAAATCTTTTTGACACGATCGACCCAGGTTCGAATCTGCCTTTTGCCGAACTTTTTTCCCTTCCTTTTCAAATCTCATATCACACCGGAAAGGCATTTATTTTCAATACAAATGAAGGAAATAATCAAAAAGTTTAAAAAGTATCGGGTAGGATTAGGGTAGGGAGGGCTTTATTGTCCCAATAAGGTGACATTCATTTAATAATTTGAATTAAAATTATAATTTACACTCAATACGTTATTATTGCATAGTGTTTTATAATGTACTACAATACTGAGGTGCAGATAATTGCCACTATTTGCAATAAGTAGTATAAACTAGAGGTCGACCGATAGTGGATTTTGCCGATACCGATAGCTAGGTTGGACCACACTGGCCGATACCGATTAATTAACCGATTGTTTTAAAATTGATACTGAACAAAAACTAAAATAGTGCTTTATTAACAAAACCAGTACTGAACCATACTA
>NW_015536460.1:179902-188612 GCF_001515605.1 Sinocyclocheilus anshuiensis | reverse complement strand
CACCCCCCCCCCCCCCCGGAGAAAGCAATATTATGGATAGAGGACTTGTATTTTAGCCAAAAGCAAATGTTTGAAGTCAAAAAATGTTATAAATGATGATTTGTCGATTACAAACACAGAGCTTTTCAGTTTACATGACATTCGTTGATGAACTGGAGTCATGTTTGTGATTTTTTCCCCCAGCTGTTTGGACTCATTCTGATGGCACCCATTCACTGCAGAGGATCTATAGGCAAGTAAGTGATGTAATGCTAAATTTCTGTTTTTCAATTAAGAAAATCTCATCTACATCTTGGATGGACCGAGAGTAAATTTTCAGCATATCTTCATTTTTGGGTGAACTATTTAGCTATTCAAGCTGACAGTTATCACACCCCTCAGCTCAACTAAAAATTTTCAAAAATTTATTAAAAAACAAAACAAAAAAAATTGCAGGAACAACTGAAAGTGCAAAAATCACACACTCTAGGTTGTCCTTATACTCCTTTAACTCCTTATAATTGTGTTAAATTTTATACATAGACAACTCATCTTAAATACATCATCATATACAGTGAACAGAAAGCTTAATCTGCATTAAAAAAATTAAAAAAAAAAAAACTTAATCTGAGAGGTTGCTCTGTATAAAGAAGATACTCATACACTGAATACAAATAATTATGGCCCCAATTAAATTAAACAATTAAATTTTGCTCATTGAAATAATTAGTTTTGTTTGATTTTAATAAAGAATTATTAATTTGATTTATGCAAATTACATGAATTTTGAACCAAGCTATGTGAATTAAAGTCTGAAAAGAATAAGTTGGTTCTGCGAGTATGCATGCAAATGCACCATTTCCTTGGCGCCAAAGGGAGTTTCCAGCCAGGTTCATGCAGTGCAAATTTCTTTCGGAAGGGTCTATTTACACTAACTCTGCCCACCAACGTGTGATTGGGCTAGTCACCACTACAAAAGACGGCTGGCATATGGTAAAGCGCATACTGAAATCTTTTTGACACGATCGACCCAGGTTCGAATCTGCCTTTTGCCGAACTTTTTTCCCTTCCTTTTCAAATCTCATATCACACCGGAAAGGCATTTATTTTCAATACAAATGAAGGAAATAATCAAAAAGTTTAAAAAGTATCGGGTAGGATTAGGGTAGGGAGGGCTTTATTGTCCCAATAAGGTGAATAGTTCCAGCAATCAACTATCGGTGCCGATTAATCGGCAAAACCGATACATCGGTTGACCTCTAGTATAAACAGCATAAAATCCTGCTATTTTAACAGTGCAAATAGAATTTATAGCTATTTGCACTTAGTGTAAATAGCATTAATCGCTATTAAGCCCTGTTCACACCAAGAACGATAACTATAAAGATAACTATATTAGTGTCCACATTAGTGGACGATATCGTCTGTTTATTCTAAGCGTACGCTCATCTGCCGCTTTAAATTCTCGAACTTGTTAAAGCAGGATTGATTCTGATTGGGTGTCAATGTTTGTATCAAGGGCTGCCCTCGATTAAGGATTTTTCTGGTCGACTAGTAGTCGTTCATTTTAAGCATTAGTCGACTAATCGCATGTTTATTAATAAACCATTTAAATCATTATAATAAGCCTTTAATTGCCTACATAGCCTAATAAGCACTCAAGCACACGCATAAACTTGCCACAGCACACCGGCAGAAGTAATGATTATGAACGTGTCAGGGAAAAACAGTAAGGAGACTGCATTAACATTTTAATAATTTGATAAATTAGCGTGAACTTTTTGTTCTCGGTTTAAGAGAAGTCAGCGACACTAACTCGTCATCTCTGCAGTAGTGACGCACAGATTACATAATCTGAGAATATTTTGTCTTCCATTTGATTTGGTTCATTTGAAAGTAGACATTTCACTCTCTATTAGGGCTGGGCGGTATATCGAGTTTGTACGATATATCGATGTTTTCTTTATAAGCAATTCGATATAATAGGCAATACCGTTTATATCGATATACAGTAGTTTGATACGAGCACATCTGATAATATAGCGTAGGACACAGACTGAGATGCTGTGGAGAAAGTGCATAATCCAATTTGTTCAAAACATGCGACAAGCTTCATATTAAGGCCTTTAAAAACTGGTAAGACAGTTTATAGTTTAATTTCGCATATCAGTTTAAGCGGCTCGACCCATCAGATGCTCGGACAGAAAGGCTGCGTGTGCCGCTGACAGAGACACTAGGCTACTCGCGCGATTTAGTGTGTTTGAGATGTGCTCTCTTCCTGAATGCATAACTTACATTTCACAGGTATGTTCTCCATCTGTAAATGTTAGAAAGTCATGGAAATATTTCCATTTTGCTGTCAGGATTGCATGAGCCTTCTGCTTTGGGATTCTCCGCTAAACTTCTCTGCTAGACTTCAGTGAACGAGCGCCGCTGCACGCATGTGCACCAAACAGACAGAGCTCAATTAAATAGGTGCGCAATAATTCTGACTAAAATATACAGTACATTTCACTGAAATATTTGTAGTTGGACAATAAATGTGAATACAGAGATATGAATTTTTGCCCATATCGCCCAGCCCTACTCTATAGATATATTTTTAATGTCTGTAAAGCAAAGATATACATGGAGTTTTGCACTCAAGCTCAACAGAGGCCGAGACAGCAGAAAGCGCATCATGTTTGCTTTAATTATTTTACAAAAGCGCATTTTGTTGTTATTGAGAGTGCACACAAATAAACGTAGAGTCTTTACAGATTTGAAAGATGTTTTACTCTTATCTGTATGACCAAAAATTACGGATTATTTTAAGAGCAAAGGGCCGCACCGGCGCCTCCATCTGTCCTGCAGTGAGTGCTACTGTTCAGCTCCACACTCCACTATACCGCACATTTCGCTAGGTTAACATTAGATTGAGCGGCCATGTAAAGTTGCTAATACTTACATATTTCAGATGATAAGCCATATTTGAGGTAGATGAATGATAGGCGAGCGTTTGGATGTCTTGCCTGATGATTACCATAGACTAGCCTTAAATGATCTGTTAGTCACGGACTGCGTGACTTCGCCTGTGGATTTGTTTTATTTTATCATTTTTTTTAATAAAAAAAAATAATTTTTTTTATTTGGACTAATAAAATTTTGGTCGACCAAGCCTCTTCTGGTCAACTAACGATTAGTCGACTGTTAGGGGGCAGCCCTATTTGTATTGTTCATCAGCTGGAAAAAAATAGTTCTGAAAGTGATTCCAACAGTATTGTTTCTCTGTGCCTTTATCGTTATAGCTGTGGTGTGCTATTCTTTAATATTGAGAACTAAAAGAATTTTTAGAACTGTATCTTTATCGTTATCTTTATAGTTATCGTGCTTGGTGTGAATGGGCCTTTAGGGTTGGGTATCATTTAAATTTGATCAATTCCGATTCTGCTTATCGATTCTGATTCTTTCCGATTCCAATGTGATAAAAAAGTTATTTATTTACTTATTCACTTTTTAACGCCATGCCAGCATCAAGGCTATTTTCATGGCGATCTCTGAATAAATTATACAAGGTATACAATTAAAAAAAGGTTATAAAAGACATTTCAGATGTACACTAGACAAAAATTCTAAAATACATTCAGGTGATACATTTTTAAACAAATCATTTAAACACACCTCTGAATAAAACCATTGTCTAGTTACATTAAAAACAGTACAATCCAATAAAATATGCTTCACAGTCATTTTAGTTTGGCAAGTAAGGCATGATGGTGGTTCTTCACCTTTTAATAAATATCCATGTGTAAATCTTGTATGACCTAAAAGACACCTTGTAAAAACAACTTGGTCATACATATATTTAAAATTAGTAAAAAAAAAAATTCTTACACTAGGATCAGTTTCATATAGCTTATTTTCATGACATTTATCCCATTCCATCTGCCACATGTCATTAATATAAGTTTATCACAGGTTTGACATCACAAAAAGGAATCTGACACTCAGAAATATTCAGTTTGAGTGCTCCTTTTGCAGTAATAGCTGCTTTCTCGTCACCAGAAAAACCCATTTGACCTGGAACCCAGCAGAAGAAAATACTGAAGTTTCTCTTGCGTAAACAGTCTGCTTTGGCTTTTACATTTTCAAGTGCTTGAAGGCAGGATTTTGAATATTACAATTTTTTGTCCATTTTCTATATTTTCCAATGGCAGTAGTGATTAAAAAATAAGTCAAATATTTAGATATCAAACTTATTCTGTGACTTTTTTTGCAAACCGTTTAGTTGCAGCAGAATACAGTACCATGAACAAAAATAAGGATTCTGTATCAATTTTTTTTAATAGATTTTTTTTTTAAATTTTATGGAGATTGTAGTTCTCATGATTCTGATCACATGTCAGTTATTAATGAATGATTCAATCACTCACTCTAGATTTACTTGTTTCATTACTGGATGAATCAGCATTTTTGAATCATTCTCTTAAATGATTCAAAGACAAATACATTTTAACAGCCCCTTTTCGCCACCTACTGACGTAACAATGCAATCGATAAATCTTTATTTGAACTCTTAATTTCAAAAGGTGATTTACTCTATTTTGATTACACATCAATGTTTATATCTGAACTACACACTTAACCCAGGGGGTATTCCAGAAAGCAGGTTATGTGACATACCCAGGTATGCTTAAGAGTAAGCAAGTGGATAAACTCGGAAGCTTTCGGATCCAAAAACGGAGGTAACTTTCAGGGTATGTACAGTGGGTACGGAAAGTATTCAGACCCCCTTAAATTTACGCACAACAGAGGCCTATTCCAGAAAGCAGGTTATGTGACATACCCGGGTGTGTTTAAGGGTAAGTAAGCAGATAAACTCAGCTTTCCGTTCCATAAATTGAGGTAACTCTCAGGGTATGTAAGTAGCCATAGCAACTTATTCTCTGAACATAACCTGCTCCGGAGTAGGTTATGGTTCAGGGTTAGTTCACTTCAGCACTAATATATATACACATTTTAATATATATATATATATATATATATATATATATAGTTGAATGATGTATAATGATATGTGAATTATAAACACTATTACAAGTACTATAGAAAGTAATATTTTATTATTCTAACACGTTATTTTATTACGGGTTAATATAATAATAATAATAAACATATAATGCAATGCTGATTAAAAGATGAAGAAATAAAGGCTCCTCAGAAGATGTAAGATGTTCTGGAGGCTTGTGATGATCATTCCTCCGCTGAGGAACAGTGAAAGTAAAGCTTCTGGAAACAAATGCTCCTCAAAAGATCCTGAGGATCAGATTTGAGACGCTAAAACATGATTGATGGAGAATCAAGTAAAGCTGAGCTGCTTCAGTCCAGTAAGTGTTCATCTGGAAATATGACTGCAGTTATTCTGACGTTTACTTGATAAAAATCTGTCAAAATTCTGTCAAAACTGGACGTTTGTACAATTACACTAAAAGAGCTTTGACTGGATAAAACACTCTAAACTATCAATCAGAGACAGAAGACATTACAGGTTATTTTATTTATTCTATTGTCATAAAATAGTTATCGATATATATTAATGATAAGACACTATTATAACAAGGTAATGTTTATTTTATTCTAATATGCTTACTATATTTTATTGTCATGGATCTGCATTTTCTATAATATATTTATATAATAAAAATACATATGTGATATTTCTTATTATATAGTTAGCATCAAACAAACAATATAGTTCTTATTCTCAGTGATTAAACGAAAAAAATGAGACAAATGATTGCACAGCCATCAATTAGGTGGCGATATGCACTACGCATGTAAATGACCATTAAACAAAAGAAAGCAGCAGTATGGCACGCTTTTTCTTAGTGTCCATTTCCATAATGGGTCGTCGATGCGTCGCTCTGTTGAGAATGTCTTGTGTGTTAACCAGGAACATACTCTGGGTTGAATGAACGTACTCCTGAATGTATTTTTGGAACCAGCATACCTTGAGTAAGTAAGGTTTGGGTTAATCAACCGAGAGTTCAGGGTTTAGCAGATGGTAAGTTAACCCTGCTTTCTGGAATAGCCCCCTAGTACTTCTGTGATTATTTGATATTATGTTAACAGAAGTAGGTTGAAAAGACTGTGACGCAGTTTCATTCATATACATGACAGCTGCTCTCTTTAGGTCAGCGGCAGCGTGTATGCAGATTTAAATGTTCAAATCACACTGATGTGATTGTAAGCTGCATGGATGAACCAAGTGATCACAACGAATGTTGTGATTGCACACGTCAAAGGTTGAGGAATGAAACAGATGAATCATTGTAATTTAGGAATAGAATCACAATGGTGTTTGAATCGTGTTTGTGATATTTATCTGTTAAATTAAAGTGCTTTGTCATGTTGGTAGTGACACCTCTCTTGCAACATGTTTAGCTTATCACAAATATTATACTTAGCTTTTTCGACTTCTGATCACAAGTGTAGCCAAACCTTGGAGCGCTTAGATTAGCGAGCAAGCTCCTGGCAGATCACCAGGTCGGGTCCTCACAGATGAAAAAAAAAAAAGTGCCCTTTGCAGCGCACATGAATCGATAGACGGAATTTAAATTTAAATTTTACAAGTATCTGATTCCGAAATTGGAATCGACTTTCGATTCCCAACCCTCATCGCCAGGGCCGGATTAACAATAGGGCTAGGTGGGGCTGAAGCCCCAGGGCCCGAGCAACGAGGGGGCCCGTGATTGGCTGTGGAGTAGATTGACTGAAGCGCCAATCGCCAAAGCCCCACCACGCCCCCACTTATTAGCGCTATTATTTAGTGGAGCTTTGCCGTAAATTCCATGTATTACCATTAGATATTGAAACGTCACGTTTGAATTTGGTTTACCAATCAAATGCATTTATTCTGTATTTGACTTTTGAACGAACTGTACGCGTATCTATCAGGTGATCGCTGCGCCTGATGTCCGCATTCACCTCCACTCTTCACTTCGTTCTAGCATAATCTGGAAATGGTCACGCAAAGAACAATCTTTGATAAGTAAAAATGTTAGCTATTCTGAAAAAAAAATATGAGACGGGCTCAAAAAAAAAAAAAAAAAAAAAAAAAAAAAAAATAAAAAAAAAAATTAAGGTGTTTTTTGTTAGGGTTATTATCATCACAATAAGCAACATATTACCCTTTGTGTGTTTTAATATACATCTCTAAACGGTCATAAAACTCTAATGGCATTTAAGCCGGAAAGCCTTCTGTTTGTATCCATGTTAACTTCACAGAAATGTTTCCATGACAACCTTCATGCATGTTAAGGCAACCAGAGGTGATCAAGTCTTTTTTTTCTTTTTCCCCCTCCCTTTCCTTTCCTCTTGCAAGAGTGGAATTTGTGTTGACAGTTCTGGCCTTTAATGGCACTTTGGTGCCGCGTGAAAGTATTTGTTTACCGGGATCATATGCTGCTAGCTGTCAGCCTCGCAGAGATTGACTTCTCCAGATAAAAAGACTGTATTACATGCTTAAGAGGTCTTATGTGCCGTAATTATCCACATCATCCTAATGACGTTTGGTGTGCTTCAGTAACTAAGATACTGAGTGCTTCCTCTGAGGTCACCGATTAGAAATAAGAAATGCTTTTTTGTTGTATTAAAACAGTTTCTTTTTTAGTGGGTGTCAGTGGATGTGAATGTTATGCTTATTTTATGGATTTAAATGTTCACTGCATTGACTAATGGAATGTTACTTCTCAATCTGAGGTTGCAACACTCTAGACCTTTCGTTTGATTTTTTTTTCCCTTAAACATGGCATATAATCCCCAACTCTAGTCTTTTGACTGCGATGGCGCTCTTTCACAAGAACGATATCACATGACCTTTATGGAGAGGTATTAAAATCACCCATAAGCGTCTTATCTTAGTACAAATGCCCTTGAAATTATTCATTGTATGCTTCGCTGATATTATCAGTGCTGAAATGTTTTGTCATACTTTTTTAATTTTTTTTCAATTTGAAGGCATGACAGGGTCTTTTTGGCTGAAGGCACTGATTTATTGAGCGTTTTAGTCTCTGGTTGACTTAAAACCCCAATCGTTGTGGATGAAGGGGGGCGTCATTTGTAGTAAACGGCAAGGTCAGCTCCGCTTGGACCAAACTTGCCCATAGCCTGTGATGAGAGGAAGTGTGGAAGTCGACTCGATGCTAGTATTTATGATGCTTAGTTTCAGCAGCTATGTATTCTTTAAATATTTGGCACAAATAATTTGGTTATTTAAAAAAAATATTTTTAAAGGTGACATATTATGCCCCTTTTTACAATATGTAATATAAGTCTCAGGGGTCCCCAGAATGTAACTGTGAAGTTTTAGCTCAAAATACCCCACAGATCATTTATTATATAATTTTGAAAATGCCTATTTTGAGTGGATGCAGAAACACGCTGGATTAGAGCATGTCTCTTTAAATGCAAATGAGCTGCTGCTCCCCACCCCCTTTTCCAGAATAGAGCTGCGCCATTACAGCTCATATCTGCTAAAAAAACATCTGTTTTGGTTCTGATTATCATGTTTATCGTGCTGAAATCATGCGTTTTAAACCGTATTAGTTTAAACTTCTTATATAAGGTTTTCTGTGCGCACACATCCGAAGCACACGGACAGAAAGCGGCTGTCACAGCATGTGAGTACTAAACTAAATTCTCATTCACACACAAGTTTACGTTAAAAACACACATGAGTTACAAAAACAGT
>NW_015536460.1:172930-178161 GCF_001515605.1 Sinocyclocheilus anshuiensis | reverse complement strand
CTGTGTAAAGGCAGCTATAGAATGTTAAATAGATGTGCTGTTATGTAAATACATTTAAGACATACATTATCATATGTCTTATTAATCAGCATCAAACAAACAATATAATTAAAGATTAAACTAAAGTTTGAAAAATGATTGCACAACCACCCATTTTGGCGATATGCACTAAATAGCCATTGAATAAAAGAAGAAGAAAGAAGCAGTATGGCGCACTTTTTCTTAGCATCGGTTTCCATAGTGACTTGTCGATGCGTCGCTCTGTTGAGAATGTCTTGTGTGTTAACCAGGAACATACTCTGGGTTGAATGAACGTACTCCTGAATGTATTTTTGGAACCAGCATACCTTGAGTAAGTAAGGTTTGGGTTAATCAACCGAGAGTTCAGGGTTTAGCAGATGGTAAGTTAACCCTGCTTTCTGGAATACCCCCCTAGTACTTCTGTGATTATTTGATATTATGTTAACAGAAGTAGGTTGAAAAGACTGTGACGCAGTTTCATTCATATACATGACAGCTGCTCTCTTTAGGTCAGCGGCAGCGTGTATGCAGATTTAAATGTTCAAATCACACTGATGTGATTGTAAGCTGCATGGATGAACCAAGTGATCACAACGAATGTTGTGATTGCACACGTCAAAGGTTGAGGAATGAAACAGATGAATCATTGTAATTTAGGAATAGAATCACAATGGTGTTTGAATCGTGTTTGTGATATTTATCTGTTAAATTAAAGTGCTTTGTCATGTTGGTAGTGACACCTCTCTTGCAACATGTTTAGCTTATCACAAATATTATACTTAGCTTTTTCGACTTCTGATCACAAGTGTAGCCAAACCTTGGAGCGCTTAGATTAGCGAGCAAGCTCCTGGCAGATCACCAGGTCGGGTCCTCACAGATGAAAAAAAAAAAAGTGCCCTTTGCAGCGCACATGAATCGATAGACGGAATTTAAATTTAAATTTTACAAGTATCTGATTCCGAAATTGGAATCGACTTTCGATTCCCAACCCTCATCGCCAGGGCCGGATTAACAATAGGGCTAGGTGGGGCTGAAGCCCCAGGGCCCGAGCAACGAGGGGGCCCGTGATTGGCTGTGGAGTAGATTGACTGAAGCGCCAATCGCCAAAGCCCCACCACGCCCCCACTTATTAGTGCTATTATTTAGTGGAGCTTTGCCGTAAATTCCATGTATTACCATTAGATATTGAAACGTCAGGTTTGAATTTGGTTTACCGATCAAATGCATTTATTCTGTATTTGACTTTTGAACGAACTGTACGCGTATCTATCAGGTGATCGCTGCGCCTGATGTCCGCATTCACCTCCACTCTTCACTTCGTTCTGGCATAATCTGGAAATGGTCACGCAAAGAACAATCTTCGATAAGTAAAAATGTCAGCTATTCTAAAACAAATGTGAGAGAGGGGCTCAAAAAAAAAAGACAAACGTAAAAGACAAACAGCAGATAAAACATAGTCAGTAAAATCCCCAGCTATCGGGTTATTTTACTAAAGATGATGATGGAATAGAAGTTGTGAAACAGCAAGTGGGCCGGGCACATGGAACAGATAAAAACAGCGCCATCGTCCACAGTGATTTTAGGTTAGTTTGATTATTAACTTGATGGATGTATTTGGCTTTTTGTGTTTGAACAAACTCTATATATTCGCTTAAGGGTTGGGAAATATCCCGGTAGAAAAATCGTTTTGCGCATCATGATGTAAGCTTAAATGCGTTTTAAGAATTGTGGTTTAAAAACAAATGGTTTTAAACTATTCATGGACATTAAGCAGCGGGGCAGAATTCTTGTTGGTAAATGTGCTCGTTAAGACGGTTTCAGCCTGATACGCGCGGCGCGCGCCTGACTAATCTTTTCGCGCCTTGTGCTTAAACGTTCAAATACACATAGTTATGTGTCAAAATGCCAGTCTTTGCGAGTATCCTCGTCAACACAGTCAAGTTGTTCTAAGCCTGTATGAATTTCTTTGTTCTCCTCAACAAAACAGAAGATATTTTGAAGAATGTTCAGAACCAGAAAGTTTCTGGTCCCCATTGACTCCAATAGTGTTTTGTTTTTTTTGGTTACCAGTATTGTCCCAAATATATTCTTTTGCGTCCCCATTGACTCCGTGTTTTGTTTTTTTTGGTTACCAGTATTGTTCCAAATATATTATTTTGCGTTCAACAGCAGAGGGAAACTCATACAGGTTTAGAACAACAACAGAATTTTCATTTTTGGGTCAACTATTCCTCTAAAGCAGCCTAATATATTTGCTGTTGCCATTTGTGTCAATAATGTAAATCAAACATCAGAAAGAAAATCACTTACTGTCCTTGACCGAATCACTTTGAGGGGTGTACTCACTTCTGTGAGATACTGTATATATAATTATTGTGATGGGGGGCCCTGCAGTAAGTCATAGCCCCAGGGCCCAGTGAAGTCTTAATGCGGCCCTGCTAATCGCTACTTGCATTTACTGTAAATAGCATCCTTTGCTATTTGCACTATCGCTATGTACACTTTTGGGCAAATAGCCGCTGCCATTTCTTTCCAGTCCCGGAGTTTTATGGTTCTATTGATTTGCATAGTAAGTAATATTTTACATTATGCAGCACCATTTATTACAGTAAATAGTTTGCTGTCTGTATAAAGAATATAAAATGCTCTGGTTCACAACGTGTCTTTGAACAAATTCCACAGCGACCAACTGTCACATCCTACTTCACACATACAATTTTACAAATACAGGGTATATACAGAAATCATGGAGTTAAATTTACTACCTTTTAAGACCTTTTTTAAGACTCTTTCCATACATTTTAAGACCTCATCACGACTCCCAAGTTTTAACAGATTACATCGGCAACACTTTAGCTTACTATATATTGACTGTAAGATAGCACAACTAAACAGACTTACTTTGTGATAACTCCTTATCAATACAACATAATTCAGAAGGGGGAACGAAGCACAAGGGAATTAATTGAGTGACTAACCAATGCAACCCAAGAAACAAAAATTAGACAAATAAACAAAACTGACAAAACTTATTGAGGAAGGAAAATAAAGCTCTCTGAGATAACAGGGCAATGAGGTCACACAGTAAATTCAAAAGATGTATTTGTCACATCAACTCTTATAACTGTCTGCAAACCATAGCTGTTTTGTGGAACACTTCTCATGACAAACATCTGACTGATCAGACAGTTTACCTATGATTACAGAGTGCTTGATTTGATGCAGACTTGACAGAGTGTCAGCACTGCACCTGATCATGTCTGAATGATCATGGAAGGTAAAATAATGATCACAACTATTACATCATTTTAATTGTGCATCCCAAGCCCATGCCAGTAAAAAAAAAAAACAGCCCAAAGTAAGCGCAATTACCATGTCCCATATATAAAAATGTAATATCCATCCCTAATGTACAGATGGCTAATGAGAGCTCTGTAAACTGGGTCTGTATAAAAGGTGTTTTATTGTGTTTTGAGGAATGCACACTTGGATGTGCTCAAGGATCTGGAAAGAGTGGCATATTGAGTGTGTGCAGTATCTTTGACGAGAGTGATGAAAGGCTGTAAAAGGAAAGGTTGTGCAGAAAACCCTCATATGGAGATGGCATGGGCGTGTTTTATGAAAATGACTAACCTTGTGTATGCAGCTGCTTATTTAGAATACTACAAATTCACTAACATTAGGACAAGGTTAAGAAAAAATTCATGTGCGTACGCACGTATTATGAATTAGGCAGAACGTTTTCATGAGAAGTTCGAATGTGCATATAAATACAATTATTAGTGAATGAAGCCCACTGTCCAATAACAGTTTATTTTTATTTAAATATAGGATAGCCAAAGAGGACTTCTCGAAAGACCTGGCAAACAAAACCATGGGCATGTGTGTCATAAAAAAGGAAGCAGTTGTTCTTGGAGACTATGACAATATTGGAATTGTTGTAGATGGAGTAATGAATAATGATTCTTGAGCAGATCAAATCTGTTGCATAAGCCTGTGCATTGATACTGGGTTCAATCTATGTGCTTAATTTGGCCCAAAATAACTAAAATACTACTATGTATTTGTTCAGAAAGCCCTTATGTTCGGCGCCGACAGCCTAGTGGGCAGTGTGCCGACATATAACACCGTTGCATTGCGGGCATCCCTAGTTCGAATCCCAGCTTGAGGACATTTCCCGATCCCACACAGTAAAATCAGCAGTGTAATATTTGCAGTGTTAAAAGTTATTAATTCCCAAAGAGTTGAATTAACAATCTACAGTGTTAAACAGTACTCATGCTCAGTGTTGTTACATGGTGTAATTTCACTTTTACACTGAAAGTGCGGAATAAAAAACCCGCCGAATTGTCGGGACTCCGCCCTTCAAGGACTGCTGCCTCGCGAAGCGACGACTTTATCTTCATGCGACCAAGATGGTAAGTTTGATTGCTTTTCTCTTTATAAAATTACACGGGAAAAACATTTTTGTTGATAATTTTGCTCAAAATATGATTGGTGGTGAACACATTTAGAAATTACTAACTGCGAGTGTTTTTGTCAGGTTTACGGTGTTAAGTTCGTGTATGTGAGGTGCAGAGATGTAACGTTAGCCTACAGAAGAGTGTGAAAGTTTCTCATGCCGGTTCGATTTCCTGAAATAAGGTTATTTTATGTGCAAAATATTTTTTTTTGGAATGGGTTTACAATTTATGTTATATTTACTTTCAGCTTCTTTCATTTTGGTTCGTTGACAGATCCTCTCCGCCTCCATTCCCGCCGAGGCCTGGTTTTACTACGAGTCTGAAGCAGCCACATTTGGGCGGTTTTCTACTCAGATGAGAGAATTCATCAAATGGTACATTTATATTTGTTTTTGAAAGCATTGAGTGTGACATTAACGCTGTTTCCATGCTTTGAAACTGTAGTGGAACTGTTAAACATTAACGCGCTAACAATTTCGTTTTTGTGACGCATGACACCGTGTTGAAGTGTCGTGTCGCGCCTGCTGCAAACGCGCAATGCAGTCTTTCTGCAGACGGAGGTGTAACGCAGAACATATACCAGTCATTTAATTGACGTTATCTAATGCAAAACTGTGAAATTAGAGCGCGTTTAAAAACTTACATTCGCCCTATAGGCTTAAGTGTGAATTGTACGATGCTTGTTCTCAGCGCTGAAAATCATGTCTGTCATGTCGTCATATCTGCGTCAAGACACAAACGCGCTAC
>NW_015536460.1:171821-172335 GCF_001515605.1 Sinocyclocheilus anshuiensis | reverse complement strand
AGCTTCTTTCATTTTGGTTCGTTGACAGATCTTCTCGCCTCCATTCCCGCCGAGGCCTGGTTTTACTACGAGTCTGAAGCAGCCACATTTGGGCGGTTTTCTACTCAGATGAGAGAATTCATCAAATGGTACATTTATATTTGTTTTTGAAAGCATTGAGTGTGACATTAACGCTGTTTCCATGCTTTGAAACTGTAGTGGAACTGTTAAACATTAACGCGCTAACAATTTCGTTTTTGTGACGCATGACACCGTGTTGAAGTGTCGTGTCGCGCCTGCTGCAAACGCGCAATGCAGTCTTTCTGCAGACGGAGGTGTAACGCAGAACATATACCAGTCATTTAATTGACGTTATCTAATGCAAAACTGTGAAATTAGAGCGCGTTTAAAAACTTACATTCGCCCTATAGGCTTAAGTGTGAATTGTACGATGCTTGTTCTCAGCGCTGAAAATCATGTCTGTCATGTCGTCATATCTGCGTCAAGCCACAAACGCGCTACCATCAAGTTTTTC
>NW_015536460.1:167755-170109 GCF_001515605.1 Sinocyclocheilus anshuiensis | reverse complement strand
GCGCTAACAATTTCGTTTTTGTGACGCATGACACCGTGTTGAAGTGTCTGTCTCGCCCGCTGCAAACGAGCAGTCTTTCTGCAGACAGAGCTGGCATAACACGGAACATTTACCAGTCATTTGATTGACGTTATCTAATGCAAAACTGAAATTAGAGCGCGTTTAAAAACTTCCATTCGCCATAGGCTTAAGTGTGAACTGCGTAATCTGTACGTTGCTTGTTCTCAGCGCTGAATATCATGTCTGTCATGTCGTCATATCTGTTGACAAGTTTTTCTTATGACAATTACGTTAATACAAGCATCGTGAAAGTGAGTTAAAGGTACGTTAAACTGTAAATCCGTCAGTCTTTCAATTTCCTTCAGTGCCCACTGGAAGAGCATGCAGGTACTTTAGCTTGAAACCAGTCTTTATCAATCCATATGACATGCTATTTTGGTTTAATAATGTCCTAAATATTTCCAGATATACAAAGTTAAGTTTTAATGGAGAAAGATGTGTCTGAATCTATCTGAATTTTCTTTTCACATTATAACTAATAAATTAATAGTAAGATCAATTCTAAACACGTGTTAATTTATTCTAATGTAGTACACCATGTTCATTTTAAGATGCCTTATTACTCATGTTACTCAATAAAATTATATAAATGTATTTAATAATCAGATTAAATAAATACTTAAATTGTTTCAGGCCTCCATGTGAATATTGCACAAGGTTTTATGTCTATTAACTTTAACAGTCATTTTATTGACCCTAGAATGAAGTATGTAAATAAAAATAAGTTTACGATTTGACACCCTTATTATAGACAGCTTTCAGCATACTCAAAATTAGGGGTAATCACAATTATTTTACCATATTTACAGTCCTAATGTAAATTAAATTACTGAAAGAAGCGTGTTTTTTTTTTGTCCTTTTTAAACAGAATTGGCCCAGACTTCTGCAGTGTCAAGTGAATGTTACTGAAATAAGTTTTTTTTTTATCCTTTTTCAGTAGAATTGGCCCAGACTTCTACAGTGTCAAGTAAAGAAAGCTCCTCTCATAAGATTGCAAACTGAGAGTCTGATGACGCTGAGCGTGAGTGTTGGACGCCCTTCAAGAAAGGAGCAGAATGCTGAAGATGAAGCCAGAATTGTGAGTCTGTGTCATTTATATGTTATTCTATGTGCAGTACAAATTTAAAACACACAAATGAATATGAAAAATTAAAGTTTAACTGGGCAGGCACACAATATCTGCTTATGTTCACACCTGGAATTTTCTAATTATTAATTTAAGATATCAAACTGCAGAAAGATAAATGGTTAGTTGACCCAAAAATTTAAAATTGTCATCATTTCTCACTCTCCGTCATTCCAAACCTGCAAGACTTTCATTCATTTTCTAAACACAAGTGAATATATTTTAAATGAAACCTGAGAGATTTCTGTCCTTCCATCGACAGTCTACACAACTACCACTTTGATGCTTCAAGAAGTTCATAAAGAGATCATAAAACTAATTCAAATGGATTGAACGGTTTAGTCCAAATTTTCTGAAGAGAATTGATCGCTTTATACAATGAACAGATTGAATTATAATTTTTTTCACATTTAAACATTGATCAGGGAACATAAACAGAAAAACAGACTAAACCACATGATATGTATGGATTAGTTCTCTTTATGGATTAGATCTCTATATGAAGTTTTTGAAGTATCAAAGTGGTAGTTGCTTGGACCGTCATTCAAGGGACAGAAATCTTATATTCTATTAAAATATCTTCAATTGTGTTTCAAAGATAATGAAAGTCTTGGCTGAGCAAACGATGGAATTTTCATTTTTGAACCCTGTAAAAAAAAGAATGTGGCCATATGCGTCTTGTGTCTGTTCACTTGTGCATCACCCAAGATGCATGCTAATGCCAGGTGTGAACAGAGCCACTGTGTGACTACACAGTCAACTTAGCAGAATGGTTCCTGAGAGAGAGATTGTTGTGATTAATTTTTTTTCTTCTCCCAAGACCTTTGTAGCATCTGGACCAATCAGAAAACACAATTTTTCATTTGATTTAACAAATCAGTTATTCATTAGATTAACAAATCGTCACAGACCCCTCACCCGATAAACTGGGCGCCAGGATGTCTGCAACGACACCCCAAGTGGACCCCCGACCCCCAGCCTGAAACACCAGGACCTGACCAGCATCATCCTCTCCTCGGCCCACACCCTCAAGGGCCTCAGACAGGAGGTAAATGAACTGAAACTGCAAGTCTCAGAGTTCTACAGTGAACTGACATCTGCTCAACGAGAGAAAGCACAGAACGGATGCAAAGAACCTCACAGAATGGTGCAACAGAAGGAAATCACC
>NW_015536460.1:165834-167485 GCF_001515605.1 Sinocyclocheilus anshuiensis | reverse complement strand
CAGATTTATGCTACAAGCTCTTTGTAGAATTGTACAGTAAGAAAGTTATTTCCCTTAACCAGGAAATTAACGTTCTTAGAATTGACAGACAGTTGACCCTGAGAGGTCAGCTAAATATCTACAGCGGATCTAAATATTTATAATTAATTATAACTAGTTATGATTAATTATTCATATTTCCCCATGAGCTGATTCGCAACACCTTTAAGGACACGATTGACCTCGGAATCAGCTGTAAAGGAGGATGTAACCGATGTTTAAGGTTAGACTATTTCAGAATAAGATTATCTATATTCATGCATTATCTATATTCTGTGTTAATGCATTTTTTGCTGAGTTGTCATATCTGTTATTTAGAATGGGACAGCAATATTGCATCAATTTGTCTCCTACTTCATTTGATTCCACCATCACCACAAGACTGCAAGGGACCTGGAAAAATGTCCTCCTATCAAGCTGAAAAACATGTTCAAAAAGGTACAATTGGACATTTCTGTCACTACCTATTGTCTGCCTCAAAATAGTGCCAGATGTGTTGTATATGAAAGACTAACATAAATAAGATCAATTGGAGAGCTGACCTTGAGTGTTATTTTTGTCTTTGATCTGCAGGCACTAACAAGAAGAATACCTTGAAGAGACCACACAGCTATACCTGCTCGCTGATGGGACAATGAGGAACATCATTCATGGATGCTACACAACTGTCGACAAGTATCTTGCTGCAATCTTGTTCAAATCTACCGGTCATATTTGTTCATGTCTAAGTGAATTTGATGATTTTGTGTTTTATTAACTATTTTATGTTTCTGTGCAACACTTAATGAATGTGACTGACTAATTAACCTCTACACATCTGGTATATGCTTTAAAGTTGCCACTCTGCCCATATGTTAAATAAACGTTGGAATTTATACATCTGTCTGAAGACTCTTGATTTTATGTCTAATCTTGTACATTAACACCATACAATAGCATTTTTTTTTTTGCACTGAAAAGAATACTTTATTAATAACACTTAAGGGAATAAAACAACACCAGGGGTGTTAAATACCCCATAGTGTAAAATTTAAACAACAATAGCAAGTGTAACACTTTACACTCGGAGTGTAATTTTTCTACACTGTAAGGTGCTATATTAACACTAAAAATTCAACACTACGAACGGTGTACTTTTAACACTAGATAGATTGGGACCATATATGATCTTTACTAGTGTTAAAATTGACACTGTGTTTTTTTACTGTGCGCCCATGTCTCTCTGTCTCTCTCTCTCGCATGCTTCCAGTCTACTCTACACTATCCTATCTTAAAGGGGTCATATGATGCGATTTCAAGTTTTCCTTTCTCTTTGGAGTGTTACAAGCTCTTGGTGCATAAAGAAGATCTGTAAAGTTGCAAAGACTAAAGTTATCTATAGTGCATGAGCACAGAGAGATTTGAGAGTGCACAGGACACAGTTTGAGTGAGAGGAGAGACACGTTTTAATATATAAAAACATCCGGTTTTGTGCGAGAGCAAAGGAAATCCACGCGTGAGCAGAGAGATTCGCGCTCGCGCATTATATTAATGTGCTTTGCATAGCGCAGAGTAACGCGTCGTGTGTGTGTGTGAGGGGAACAGGGTCACATCACAGGAGAGTGAACTGCCT
>NW_015536460.1:164806-165758 GCF_001515605.1 Sinocyclocheilus anshuiensis | reverse complement strand
TGAAAAATAATGTGTTTTTTGAACATTAAAGCATGTCAACATATTCTGTTACACCAAATACACAAAATAATGATCTTTAAAATAGCATCATATGACCCCTTTAATAAAAGGCAGAATGCCAAAAATGGATGTTCAGGCTCATCATAAAACATTAGTTCAGATGTCACGGCCTGTACCTTACACTTTATTTTTCTTTCAAGACTATATATTTATAGATCTTTTTTTTATTTTATTTTTTTATTGCCATACAAATTGCAATTTGCTGCATGAAATGTGAGCACTTTGTTTTTAGAGTTTTAGCACTGCTGATTCAATGATTCGCTAACAATGTTCTGTTGCCTGTTTACAATTTTTTTTTTTTTTAAGTCGGCACTCTGTTTTTAACATTTTTGCAGTTTAAGCACTGTTTTAATAATGCACAAACAAATGTACTGTGGCCTATTGCCACCTATGGGTAATGTTATAAATGTCAGACTTTTGTTAGCAACTGCATTCTAATAAATTGTGGCTAGTAATTTATGTGGCCAATTGTACAATGAATTAATTCAAGGCTATAAAAAGCACCTTGTTAAATGTGAGTTTTAACATTTCTACAAAAAGAGTGTTATTGAACATGATCACTACATTTGATGGTCAAGTCATTAAAGAGAAGTTTAAAACATTCAAGTCATTACTGTGTGTATTCAAAAGCCATTTAAGGACATCTCATACTGTCAATTAAATACCACTGTAGCTAGATAAGTTTTAACACTCAAAAATAATAATAATAATAAATCAGTAATTTAAGTAGAAGTAACATGATTAAATAGGGGTGGAATTACAATTTTCATACTACGGTAACTAAATAGAAATCAAGTTAAACTAAATGTGTTTGTTTACATTTAGATCAAATCAATTGATTGCAACCACTTACCAAAAAAAAAAAAAAGGGTAATTTAATTTATTTTTTTTT